>NC_060284.1:9450163-9706194 GCF_021613505.1 Equus quagga | reverse complement strand
TATTCCCAGTCAATATATTCTTTAATCAAATACATTGAAGAAATGTCATTGGCTAGCATGATATTGTCTTTGTAAAATGTTTGATATATTTACATCAGGAGAACGATTTCAATAAAAGAAACACAGTACAACCATATTTCTCTTACTTGGGTGGTGCTAATGCTTGGATATATTTTTCCAAGCACTACCGGAAACTTTGGATAAAAGCCAAGACTCTAAACTAGCCTTAGACATGGTCACTTAACCTATTCTAGAAGCTGAGGATTTTGCCAGAAAAACTGAATGTAACTTGGAATGTAATTTTACTTATTAGTTGACTGGAATAGTAGGCAGAGCTGTAAAACGGAAATAGAATGGATTTTCGAGTCAAATTACCTGGACTTCAATTCCTGCTTTACCACGATTAGCGTCGTTACCTTCAGTGAACAATTTCAAGTTAAATAATCAGCGTCACTTTAATCATCTGGAAAATGAGGATAATCAGGCCTGTCTTAGAGGGTTCTCGCCACCTAATAGGTATCCAAGTATTTCCTGTCATTACCCACACACCTCTAACACTGTTTTGGACTAAGAGCCTTTCCAAAGTATTTTGGGACTTAAATGTTCACACTTCGTTTGTGGGTGTTCCTTCGCCTCTTGTCCACTGGATCCTAAGTGTCTTAAAGGTTGGGATGATGTCTTATTTAAAGTTTATCATCAGCATCAAGCATGTGGTCTGGCCTCCAATAGACACCTGTTAAATATTTGTTGAATGAATGAGAATCTTCACTGAATATTACTTGACTGACATAATGCCTGACTTTGTAGAGTTACTTTCAAAAATCAGTCATATGGGAAAAAACTTTTTAAAAAAAACAAGATGCACTGTCCTCATCAATCTGTCGATTTTAGTTTTAATTTCTTCCTTTCTTTCTGTAAGCGTCTAGTCAGATGATAGATGTGATTGAAACTGTAGCATGTTTAAGTAAATCTCTATACTATTTATGGAGTCTATGCATAACTACAATTGATGACTTTGATTAAACATGTTTAATATATCTGATGTAATATTTGCTGTCTTTTTGTAGTTAATAAATCTTTCAAACACCTCCTCAATATTAATATATTGATTCAGTATTCATAATGTTTGTGAAGCCTAATTTATTTTCCAAATCTGGTCAAGAAAGACTTACGTTTGGAACCAACAAGATAAATCTTACACAGATTTGTGTAAAGTGGAACAAAATAAATATTCAGAAGACTTCTAAAATCACATGAAAAGCCCTTTCCAGTTAAAACTGACAATTCATTACTCTTTTAAATTGTGGGTACTTGAGTGGGATGTCAGTTTTGCTTATAAAATTAACTCACCAGTGCCAGCCACTGTTATCATCTTGTCCTAGCTCAGAACAAAAAGAGGCAGACAGAGGAATTTCTCTTGAATTTAGCAGTGGTTTGGTGAGATTAATCAAACAATAACAAAGCAATCACGCTCAACAAAGACAAAGAACATAAAAAGGGTATGTTTTATTTCGGGATATATCCTCAAAGAAGTATAAAATTGAATTTTCAGAATTGTGTCCAGTTTCTCTACACTCTTTTATTCCAGTCCTATTTTGCCTGATTTGTGGAATACTTTATGAGAGGAAAGCCTCCAGCCATTTCAACGGACTCCTGCCCATATGCCCAGCTCCACGGCAGCATGAAGCAATGCCATCTCGAAGATGTGCTCTCCGTAAATTGACCATTGCTACTTTCATCTTTAGGATTGTGCCCACGAGCACTGCAGCAAAGACTTAATTGTTTTGAAAGCCTCACAAGCAATCCAAAGGACATTCTCCACGTATCTCAGCAGCAAGAGTCCATAAACTTCAATTAATACTATTGGGAGTTCCATGGCTAAAATTTGAGTGTTTTCAAATGATTTTCCCTTCGCCAACAGTGTTAAACTGTACACTATTTTAAAAATATGTATGTATTTAAGAAATAAAGGAAGATAAGTTAGCTCATTTTCTTAGAATTGAGAAAAGGAAATAGTCACAAAATTCTTTAGTGTCTACTTTGGTAACCAAAAATAGCACATGAATTACTTTGCAATAGAGAGAGGTAATGATTTAGATGCTGCTCTGAGGGATTAATAACTGTGAGAATTGATTATATAGATTTAAAATGACAGATGTTATATATGGAAGAGGTTTTAGAAATCAACTATCTCAATTTATAGATAAGGCACTAAGCCCACTGGAGTTGAATGATTTTGGTAGCTCAGAGACAGTAAAAGAATAGGTCAAATAGACCTAAATTTAAAATCTGTTTCTGGGGCCGGCCCCATGGCCAAGTGGTTAAGTTTGCACGCTCTGCTTCGATGGCCCAGGGTTTCACTGGTTCAGATCCTGGGTGTGGACATGGCACCGCTCATCAGGCCATATTGAGGTGGCGTCCCATATGCCACAACTAGAAGGACCCACAACTAAAAATGCAACTCTCTACTGGAGGAATTTGGAGAGAAAAAAAAAAAGAGAAAAGAAAAAAGACAAACAATGAAATCTGTTTCTTTCCCTTTTTTTGGAGGACCCCTCAGAACCTCCTTTCTTTAACCTTTGTAGGTGAGTTATCTACCTTCTGAGGATGTTCTGTGGGTATTGAAGTCTTTAAGACACTTAAGCATATGGCTGGGTTCCTGTGACACAGAAGTGTTCAACTCATGTTGGTTCCTCTGCCTTTCTGCTCTTCTCTTTGTCTGGAGTTCTTTCAACTATAGCACATTTGCTAGAATTGGTTCAGTGTTTGGATTAAACATTGTCATAATTCAGACTTGTAATTGTGGCTAAATTGGAAATGTTTGCATCAAACTAGGATGAAAGCTGTGCTGGAGAAGATTCAAAGGCATGTTGTATAGAAGAGACCCAGTGACTATTTCATATGGACTTAACTGGTGTCTTTTTCAAATTCTTCTTCTGATAATTTTCCATTTGTTCCAAAGCAATTATTTGATATTTCTAACAATGGTTAATTCAATGTTTTGGCCAATTGTATTACCACATTAAATTGGAGTCAATAAATGCCATATAGTTTCTAGATAACTACAATGGAGATATAGTAATGTAAACGGACACCAGACCTGGAAATTACTTTTAAATCTTTATGAAAGTGCTCTTTTTGGGCCATATGTTTAATCTGCATTAAATTTGAAGTGGTGTATTCTCTTATAAATGTTGATCATCACTTTTAGTTTAAACTTTTTCGAATAAAGTCAAGTACAGATAGAGAGTAAAAGGAATGACTATGACAGAGCCAAAACAAAATGATTGATCTATGTCTTTCCCTAGAGCCAACTGGAGTTAGCCAGTAGGCTGGTGCCAGTAGCAATTAAAGCAAGAAAATTCCAGAGGTGAAAATAAAGAGTCAGTTTGCTTGCAGAAACAGGCAATTGTGTCAGGACTGGCTTATAGAAACTCTAGTTTAAACGTCTTCCCAGCCACCTTTAAAAGACAGACATGCCTTCTCTTCTTAAGAAGAGACTGCTAGTCTTACCAAGTCCTATATTGGAAGAGATATAGAGATAGATTTGAATGGCAGTGTTCAAAAGTTTAAGGAATATTGCTTCTACATTAAGTTTATATTACTTTATCAGACTTTGTGTCTCTACCATGGCAATGGTATTATCTTTCATTTAAGTATGATATTGTTGTGTAGTATCATAAAGCAAACTTGATTATTTTTTGGAGATCATACCATGAATATCAAACGATTCTGTCCAGTTATGTAGAATTGGCACATAAGTTATTAATCATGCTGTTTTATAATTTATAATAAAGCTTCTCATTAATAATATAAATTAATTTTAGTAAGGAGGATCTATTTGAAGTCCTGCCCAAGACCCCTCTTTTTCCCTTACTGTGATGCTGATAGATGCAGTTGCTCTCCTTAGCAATGGCAGCACAACTGCTTTTGTTCCCTGAGGCACTGCTTCATACTGGATTTCATTTTGGCTAGATAAAAGATAGACTAAAGGATTTTAGTGTGACACATAGCAGAGTGATGACATGGAGTCCTCACAAGCTCTTCTACCATGGAAATAGGGAAGCAAAGTAATGAAGCAATTGTCATTAATTGAACGACTAAGACTGATACAAAGTATGAGACCAGAAGTCTGTTTCTGCACACTAACATTAAAGTCAGTAAACAATAGCATGCGTACTGTATATCTTCCTGATTAATGGAAAGTAAAATAATTATAATTGTGTATATATATATATATATATATATATATAATATCCCTGAAAGAAAGAAAGAAACTATATAATGGAAATGTATTTGGACACATACCAAAATCCATAGATGATCACTTTTGTCACATGATTAAATACATCACCTTAGTCATGGAACTTCCAGGACATCTCTAGATGAAAGATTGAGGTCACAATGGTGCTCTTTGACTGATTTAAAGCTAACAATATCTGACATATTAAATATCTTAGTTGAAATGCTATCATTATATAAAAATCTTTTGTCAAGTTTGGTTAATATTTTATAGAGTGAAGTGCATAGAAATAGCATTGAAAATAAAATTCCTGCTTTAATTTTGCTGGAGAGCAGAAGAATATTAAGCTGAATAAAATATATTTCTTATCCAGTAAACATACTAAAGATATGAGCTGACATGAAAAACGTGGCTGGATATCATCACAGTGGTATCAAAAGTCAGCAGCGCTTGTACTTGTGTCCAGAGGTGAATGTGGGCTTGAGAATAGTAACATAAAGGCTTAACTTAGTTTTCTGATCTTTCAACTATGGTGTCTGGAGGCTTACACATTTTGGATCACATTTCTTCATTTTTATTTGATCTAAAAATCCCTATGCTTAACAGAACTAAATTTCATAGATAGATACAAACTAAAAATGGGAAATTAATAAAAGAGGATTCATCATAGCGTTTTAATAATTTGTTAGTATATCCTAGCCTCAAATAATTTTCCCTGTTCCAATAACATAGCTAATAAGTTATTATCACAAGAACACATGAAAATATAATCTAAAAATGAAGCTCACCCAGAAAAAGTAATAACTTTCTATAATTTTATATATGTTTGAAAGTATATTTTAGAATTAGCAATAACATCTTATGGCCATATTGTCTTATATACGGAAGAAATTTATTTCTTAAAATAATTTACAAATTGTGTATTCTCTAGTAGAGCAGTTAGTGAATATTTTAAAAATTATCACAACGTGATGATGACCTTACCAATGTTGGGTTAGAGCATGAAAAGGAAAAATGTGTTCAGTTCTGAAGTGACAGATTTATCTTTGAGGCAAAAATAACAGGTTGTAACGTGTTTAGTTCAAATGTGAATTGAAAAATTGGGTAGATCCTGGATGGCACTAAATTTCTGAGCATAAATTCAACAGGATGTGACCAAGCAAATCATCCCATAGAGCATAGCTGCTTCAAATATAGTAGCTATAATAGGTTTTAATTCTTCATAAGAATGAATGATTTTGAGTATCTTGTGAATTAGAATCAACCAAAATATATTAAGGAGTAATCCGTATGAGGAAGTTCTTCAACTGCTGTTAATTTCTAGCTTTTGGGGGGGGGCATTAAAAATGCATAAACTGACAAATGTCCTTGTATTAAACAGCCTTAATGAATGCATATCTTTGAATTCTTCAGAAAGCGTCAAATTTAAAAGCACACCAATCACACACTGCACTCGTATTTTATCATCTAGTAAATAAGCCCTGGGACAATGGGCTCTGGGGCTATGATATCCAGTCTCGTCATTACCCTCGGATCCTTAAACTTCTGTGAACCTCTAGGCCTGCCTCTTTCAATTTCTAAGTCTGTGAAATAGGAGTAAGACCTTTCCCTCCTTACTTTCCCTGGACATGCAATTAATAATATAAATATTTATGATTTTTGAAGAAAAATAAACATTGTGTTCATTATATTTTGTGATATTATGGTTAAAAATCAAATATAAGATGTTTATATCTCATTTCCAGTAAGAGGGTCTTTGAAAAGACACTTGTCCAGTACTACAATGTCCCAGAGTGGTTAGGAGGCCACTCCAGCCCCAGGGTCCCATCTTGATGGTTCTTTCATCTTCTGTAAGCCAGTTGCCGACACTATAAACCAATGAAATTGATTGTTTATTCAACAGTAGTGAATTAGTTTGTACCATATGTAGTGTAGGGATTCAGCAGTGTACAAGATAGCCCCCAGAGGCTGCTTTCAGGGAGGTTACATTCTAGTGAAGGGAGATGCATAGTAAATAAGAAATGTGTCAAGTAGTAATAATAGTATCAAAATATCAGAAGTAGTTAATAATGGTACCCACTCTTATTATCAGTAGCAGTAGCAGTAGAAGCAGTAGTAGTAGCAATGATAGGCTGTTAAGGAAATAAATAAGAAGGTTATTCCTTATTTTTGGGTCATTTTGTTTCTACTCACTACGTCTCAAATTTGAACCTCATTTTCAAACTTCATTGTGCATTGATAAAATGCTTTGGATAATTCCGTATTGCTCCTTCCTTGATACCTCAGTAAATGCAGATCACAAAACCAAGATCACTGTCATCATCAGATGATTTTAGTCTGGAAATAATGAGCTTTAAAGTCATATAGATCCATGTTCAAATCATTACTTACACATTATATGAAGATTAAATAGGAACAATTTTAAACACGTTAACACTGCTTAGCTATGATGATGGTGATGGTGATTATTTTCTCTCTATTCTCTATTTTCTGCCTAACCACGATGATAGCCTAGTAGCAAATCTTGTTTCTCTGTTTCAGAGTCTCTTCCCTTCAGTCTATCTTTCCCAGTACAATCAAATCAATATGAATTAAAACATTTACATTTTGTGTGGAAAAATTCTGTACCTTTTGAGAGGTGAGTTGAGCAAATCAATGTGCTTTCCTTCTCTAGCTTCTGTAATTGTGGTTACAGCTTAAATCTTATGTTTCCTCTTAAAAGTTATTAAAACATGCAAACATTCTTTTCCCACGTTAATTGGAGCCCTGCCCTCATTTTCCAGTACATACTTGGCTACCCTGCAAGTTAAATAACTCTAATTATTAAGATTCCAAACATTACATGTATCAGTGAAGGCAATTAAGATGATTTGAATAGTATTAAATGAAAATGAACTATTTCTGTTTCAAAAACTAAATAAATATGCTCAGGGATTTTTACATTGTTAAATTGCCTCAGAAATAATTGGACAATTCAATATAATAAAGTGAATGCAATAAATAATTTTAATTCATAGCAATAAGTAATGTGCTTATTTGCATGACTGGGATAAAGAATGCATTGTGCAAATACTAAACAGAGACTAATAGGGGAAAGCATACGTTATTGTACTTCTAAACCTCTAATTCGTAAGTTATGACACTTTGCTGTGATTCAGTTTGGCCTAACTCTACTGTAGCATCCCTTATAAGAGTTCTCAATCCCCTCCCATTTACCATGTGAGGGAATCCCCATATATCAGACCAAGGAAACTGCATAGGACTTTCCTTAAGCAGGATTTCACACTCAATGGCATACTGTATTGTTTGATTGGAAGTAGAGAAATGGAAAACTACATAAGCAGTCATTGCCTCGACGAGGGTATTTTGGTTGTATATAACTCCCACGTTTTCCTTCACTAAGCATGTTTTCTCTGTAGCCCTTTGGGAAGACCTCAAGTACTCCAAGAGCTATGCTATCAGAAAGACATAAGGAGAGCTGCAGGGCCAGGGGAGAATTAGCACCCATGAGAGGGGCCCCTGACCCATGGCACTGATATTTTGGACACTTCCTGAAGGAAAACAGTAGTTCTTATTTAATGAGGTTTGGATGAGACTAAAAAGCAAACATGGAAAATTTCAGACAAACCTGCTATGAGAAGAAATGAAATGGTTTCCAGTCAGAATAGAGCAGTTCCTAACTATGAATAATATGACCTTGGATTAAAGACAGCCCAACACTAATCAAAAATTTTTCTACAGAAGAAGTGATTTCACATTTAATTAGAATAATAAATATTGGTTTTGATTTGGGTAAATGAGGTTATGTGCAGATCCTGTAATGGTGAAATGCAATTGTGTAACTTTTTAACCATTTCAAAGACGGAGATCTTAGTTAATTTTTGCCCTCAGCAGTTTCTTCCTTTCCATTGTGACAATACTCCAGCTCAAGGAATCTCTCAGCCTCAAATTTCTACCTTCTTTTTCCAACCTTCTTGCCCTGGTCTAGCACCCAAGAATCTCTGTCTACTATTTGTCGATCTTGTCTGCAAGCCAGCCCCTGTAAATGGCCTTATTTGCGCTATCTTCCTATTCAGTCTGTCTTGGATCATCCTCCATAAGCTGAAATTCCGAGGTCAGTACTGATTCAGCATTGAACTCTCCCCCTTCCCAGGGTCTCAGTCTAAGGTCTACAGTCTGAACTCTTACATGGCTATGTAGTCAGTTCAGAAAGCAGTGACAAATAGCTTGGTTCAACTGGTCAGCAGACATCAATGCAGGAGACAAAGTTTCGATTTCTCAGTTTTCTGAAGGAGGTTACAAAAATGACTTCTTCCACCTGGAATTTTACCTTTCAGACATCATTTCCATGGTAGTGTTAGGCATATGTATGTAAAAAATTGATTTTTTTTCACCCAAGCAGAACTTTTGGATCTCATATAGCAAGAAATCTGTTAAACTTTCAAAAGTTTATTTAAACGTTAAATGAAACAAACTGCAAAGCAGTTTTCTCATTTAAAAAAAATGTTGATTTTGATGTCTGTAAACATTTTATAAGATAAATCCTTCTTAAATGGAGAGGGTAAAAATACGTTAAGGAGAGAAAGTGAAAATACACAGCCATACCACTGAGAAAGAACACGTTAGTGTCCCTGATGACTGATATTATAAACACCAGCCAGACTCACTTCAGAATGTCATTGAGTGCCTTTAGCCAGATTTGAGAAGAAAGATAAATTATGTACTGTTTACAGACTCTCAGTCATTCCTAGTTAATGAGCCTTCTTCCAGTATTAGCCATGGCACACTAGTAACTGTGACATTTGAGAACTTAAAATTTATCAGTTCCTGCCACGCGATGTACCCTTGTCAGAACCTTATGTTGACCGTCTAGAGGAGCCCAAACTATTATCTTAAATTTTCCAAATTGTAAGTGATTTTCTTCCTCTGGGTTCATGAACATGCTGTGTTTCATCCTTCTTTAAAATTCAGTATAGAGCAAAATTGTTAGATGAATATACATTTAAACCTATAATTCTAGATTAGAATTCCTCAAATTTTTTGCAGGGATCTAATATTGTAGAGATTGACCAAATTTGGGGTAAAAAATTTTAAATCCCTAAAGTTTTTATGAACTTTTTATGACTTTTATTGTAGAATTACTTTGGTTTTTATACCATTATCAAGTTTTCGCACTAAGCAGTAAATCTCTGTTTTAAAGTATGAGTTAATACCTTTAAGATTGTGGGGCTCATGCTCTTCTCTTCCTTTTGTATATGTATCAAGTGTAAACTTACAAGCTTTGTTTGTTTCCAGCCCTGATGTACACCTCTCAAACTAGGGTTATAAATATGGAAAGGATTTTAGATATTTCAGTCTAGTATTTCAGACTTCTCATTTTGGAGGTGAAAAAGGTTACAACAAAAAATTGAGGGATCTATCAAGGACAAGTAACTGGCTAGTTGCACAGCTGGGATCCGAGAGATATCCTTTTTATTTTAAACCCATGTCAAACATTGCCTTCTTGTCCTGGTTTATCTGATTTTTGTGTTATATTGAGTTTAGTCCTTAGTAGCACTCAGGTTGGGATGTGGGGGGAATCTGATGTTCTTGTGTTTACGCTTGTTTTCTTAAATGGAAAATAGGGGCAATACTTGGAGTTATAGAATGTATGTAGTGACATCTATACTTTAAATCTGAACAGAGAATACTCAGCAATTCTTTTATCAACTGAGAGATTAAAAAAGTGAATCAGTCCAGTATGGATCAGTGCAAATTACACTTGTAACATGGCATCAGAACACAGTTCTTAAAGACAAAGCATTTGGAGTCAGTTTGACCAACTCTGAATCCCAGTTTACTAGACTATGATCTTTGGCTAGTTACTTAATCTCTCCATGTTTCAATTTTCTTGTTTCTGAAATGGAGATAATAATCCAAATTGATGATACAGAAATAAACCCTTATATTTATGATCAATTAATTTTTGACAAGAATGGCAAGATAATTCAGTAGAGAAACAATAACCTTTCCAACAAACGGTGCTGGAACAAATGGATATCCACATGTAAAAGAAAGAAGTTGGATCCCTACCTCGGGTTATATAGAAAAAAAGTTAGCTCAAAATGGATTAAAAACTTGAAAGTAAGAGCTACAACTATGAAACTCCTACAAGAAAACAAAGGAGTAAGTCTTTAGGACCTTAGGTTAGGGAATGGTTTCTTAGATATGGCAACAAAAGTACAAGCATCAAAGGAAAAAAATAGATAAATGGGACTTAATCAAAACTTAAAATATTTATGCTTCAGAGTCCCATCAAGAAAGTGAAACAATCACAGAATGAGAGAAAATATTTGCAAATTATGTATCAGATAAAACACTAGTATCTAAAACATATAAAGAAATCTTACAACTCAACAACAAAATGACAACCTAATTAGAAAATGGTGAAAGAATTTGAATAGATTTTTCTCCAAAGAAAATATGCAAATAGTCAATAAACACATAAAAATGTATTTAACATCATTCATCAATAGGAAAATGCAAATCAAAACCACAATATGATAGCACTTTGCACACACTAGGATGGCTATAACAAAAATGATGAACAATAGCAAATATTGGCAAGGGTATGGAGAAATTGGAACCCTCATCCATTGCTGGTGGGAATGTAAAATGGTGTTGTGAAATGCTGTTGTAAAAAACAGTGTGGTGGCCATACCTCAAAAATTAAACGGAGTTACCATATGACCCAGCAATTCTACTCCTAGAAATATATCCAATAGAACCGAAAACTTGTCCACATAAAAACTTGTACGTCAATGTTCTTAACAACATTATTGATAATGGCCAAAAGGTGAAAACAACCCAAATTTCCATTAGCTGATAAAATAGATAAACGTGATATATGCATACAATGGAATATTATTTGGACACAAAAAGGAATAATCTAGTGACATGCTACAATATGGTTGAATCTTGAAATGTTATACCAAATGAAAGAAGCCAGATACCAAAGACCACATAATTTATGATTTTGTGTATAGGAAATGTTTAGAATAGGCTGATCCATTAATTTGGAAAATAAATTAGTGGTTGCCAGGGGCTGGAAGAAGTAGGGACTGGGAAGTAAATGCTAATGAGTATGTCATTTCTTTCTGGGGTGATGAAAATATGTTAAGAGTTGCAAAATTTTGTGAATATACAAAAACATCACTGAATTGTACATACAAAACAATGACTTTTGTGGTATTTAGATATATCTCAATAAAAAGGAAAAATAATAATCTACCTAAAAGAGTTGTTGAAGGAGTAAAATGAGATAATATATGAAAAGAGAAGTGTAGCCGCCCCTGACACAGGAAGGGTTAATAATCACTGGAAAAAGCTTGCCAACAAACTGTGACCCAGAGGTGAGAAGGCCGGTTAGCCAATGACGGGTAAGACCCCCTGGGGGGGCAACCTAAGCCAGGCGGCGGCCGCCCAGGGGGAACAGATGGAGAAGCGATATTGATATCGGGAGCAAGAGGAACCGTTGCCTAAGAGACCTTGCCTGCTCTGAGATAAAAATATAGGAGCACAGCAACAACATGATAATATCAAAACAGAGGCCAAGGGAGGGCTCCTTGAGAAATCACTAAGAATTCTTGGCATTCGCTAATTACTTCATCCAGAACACCTGTGTATGTTTAACATCTGTAAGCTATGTATATATTGAAACACTGGTTATAATAAACTCAGAGTGGCCATCAGCCCTCTCCGCATTTCTCCTGATGTGTACATTGGATTGCGACACCGACAAGAAGCACCATACTTAGTAAATACTAAGCATTCATTAAGGTTAGATGATAGCGATGATGGCAGTAAAGACAAAAACTTGGACCAATTGAGGCACATAATAAGGAAATGCATTAGGACCTAAACTAAAACTTATATCTATTACCCTCATCACTCCTACCCAAGGGCTTCCAAGATGTCCTACTGTGGGGACAATGGTAGTTAACACTAGAATCATGCTGTGGGTATGCCTGAAGACTATTTATGGACATTTCTTAATATATTTTAGTAAATTGTGTATGATCTCTTTCCTAATGTTTGTTATTTCTTTTTCTTTCTTTCTCTTCCTTCCTTCCTTCCTTCCTTCTTTTCTTTCTTTCTTTCTTGCTTGCTTGCTTGCTTGCTTTCTTTTCCTTTCTTTCTTTCTTTTTAAATAAAACTCGTTAAAGGACTTCAGGTTTTATTAAGGAAAGATATTTGTCTTTGATAATTTAGCTAACTTTAGTAATCAGGATCCTCTAGTCCTGATTGAATGTTAAGCAGTATCCCAATAGTTACTTAATCCATTTGGTCTTATTTTCCTTATCTGGAAACTGGAGATAGTAATCCATACATCTAAGTGTTCTTTTAAGGGAAGTGAAATCATGCATTGAAAGCATTTAGTGTGGTGCTTGCTGCTTGGTAACTGCTCAATAAATGGAAATATTGTGCCTATTAATGGTTATCAATTCTAGAAGCATGTTTCAGAGAGTCTCTATTCTTGTTTGAATGTAGCTCCTCTTATTCATGAACTATTAAGGATGTGTTGTTTTGAAACTAATTGTAGGACTCAAGAAAATATCAAAAGATCTTGTGTTCTGAACTTCTTCTATTCCAAATTAGTTTCTTTTTCTTTTCAGAGATAGGTCAGAATTAAAAACAATGGAGTACTTTGGCTAACTTCTACTCTGGGAGAGTGGTAAAATGTAGAATAAATTATGGGACCATCAGGCTGTTGAGACCTGTGCTTGTTATTCTAAAGGCATGTAGGCGAACATATGCCCTTTCAAAAGTTAGAGCGCCCTAGCTTTTTTTGGTACTGCCTAGAGTGGCCAGATTGCAGCAACAAAGGACATGTGAACAGGACTCCAGGTCAGTGAGCAGTTTGTAGAAATTCCACATGGAGAAGTTTTGTTTCCACCTGACTTTCCAAGAGAATGTATATTTCCTATCCTTAGGTAACAAAGAAAACGTGTAGAATGCAATATTGGGGAGCAAGAACCACAGGAGTAAGACAAACAAATGAACAAAAAAACTGTAATTAGAAAAAGAAAACCTGCTACAAGGGAAAGGACTAGATATTTGCTCCTTATGTTATGAGTGGGATGAAGAGTAAGGAAAAAGATTTGAACTGTAAAACGTTGTTAAGCTTTTAGACAAATAAGTCAATAATTTGCACCCCAAATGGCATCTTGTTCTTATCCCTGGTCAACATGGAATAACTTAGTGACAAGAGTAGTTGACACAGCCCCTCCTCTCTGTTCCTGTCCTCACCTGTTAGCACCTCTCTCTTCCCTGTTTCAGAAAACTAGTCAATGCAATAAATGTAGAAATAGAAATGTAATAAATACCTCTCAAATAATTTTATATGTGATTTATGTTCACTGAAGGTATTTCTCTCGTTTAAGGCAAGTTGGGGGATGGGTGAGTAATATAGCATCTGTAGTGTACCTCCTACCACCTAGATTACCATTTCAGAAGCTAACTAAGGATTAAAAGGGAGGGTGAGTCTTCCACCCAACATGTCACTTACCTGATTAGTTGTGAAGAACTAAGGATTAACTTGTCTGTCCTGCCCTCAGTTCCAGCTTCCATCTCTCCCTTCCTTCCTTCGTTTGTTCCATAAGCCTTGAGGAAGCGCATACTCTGCAGAGGCCATTGTTGTATTATCTGAGGCCACAAAGACAAATAATCTAATACACAATCTAATACTCCAAGAGTGACCGTTCTCATGGAGTACCTGGTTTATTAACAAGGAAGAAAAATGCAATGTAAACTTTAGGTCTTACTGTTGTTAGATTATTGCTGCTAAAGTAAACAGTAAGATTTTCGTTTACTGTTCTTACTAGGGCATAACTCATAATCGCAATTCTCAAGGGAGAACATGTTTAGCAGGTTTTGACTTCAGGAAACTTCCCTGACTAGTCTAAACCCTTTTGTTACAGTTTTCAACACCTTTTGTTCCTTTGTGTATAATTAGCAACTCCTTTGAAAGCTTGCAAACATTGGAGTTCAGGCTTGTCATAAGGACTATTAATGGCTGATAGTCTTTTCCCAGAAGTGCATAAGTGAAAAAGCTGTCGTCTTTTGATATAGAAACTTCACTGCAAGATTTAATTAACATTTTAAGTATAAATCTTTTCAACTAAGTCTTCTGCCTTCTTATTAAAAGCATTTCTATATCTTACCCATTTTACAGTATAAAGGGTATTTTTATGAAAAATATACCATAAATTTTCATGCTGAATGTAAAACTCATTTATTTTGTTATGAAAAATATCCAGGTAAACCCAGAACAGATAAAAATTTAAAAAGAAACATGCAGTATTTTACCAGATATTTGGATAACTCATAATAATGCTAATGTGTATAATCAAGGAAAAATAATTCCCTACAATACTGAGTACTTGCCTATTCTCTAGTGTTTCTGTGCATATTAAAAAATCATGTTCAGCATGATTAATTAATGGCTTGTGAACCATTTTCTAGGAAGTTTGGGATTTTATTGCCTTTTTCAGCTTTTATATGTAAACTTCGTGTGTTTTTTATTCCCAGATCCTCTTAACTATAGTCGCCTTGCTAGTTTTGAGTTTTACTACAGAATTTTGAAAAAAAGAGCTAATGTGAAAAATTTTCCTTGTAATACAAAATCTAAGAAAAATCTAAACCAGTAGAAATCCTGCAAGAAACATTGCTATGTGAGTCAGGTCTTCTGGGAGCATTGCAAGCTGGCATTCTGCCCACTTATGCAGGGTTTCTTAATTTGTTCTACTATAAAATAATGTGAGTGTTCTCCCCAGCCATAAGTACCTCACTGGTTTGAAATGCAGGAAATGTAATTAGACTTGAAGCTGAAAAGGAAGGTACCTTGGAGAGTCCTGGCTCTTATTAGCTTTAGAGCCAGGGACAAACAGATGCCACAGACTATTTGAGGACTGTTTCCTGGATGATGCTAATTGTTTACTGTGCTCATTATTCTGTGACATCCTTAGAATCACCCAGGTGGGGAGTTGTTAGATGAAAATTGCCAGTATCTGTGCTAAGACAAACTCACCCTTCCACAGTTTAACTCCATTTTCGCCAAGGCAGAGGGATTCAAAAGCCATTCTGAGGTTTATGAAGAGAATAAAGAAAGCACTTGACACTGGTCTTAGCTTATAAAAGTGGGACCCTCGGTAAATTGTTTCACATTCTTTCACATTCCTGTTCAAATATATAGAGAAAAATGTTTACAGGAAGAAATAAGATCAAGGACAAACCCAGCCTTTTCCACACAAATTTATACCAACACCCAGGCAACTGCTTTGATTTATTGGATATAATTGCCTATTGACAGGTCTTCCAGTCTCATTTTGAACAAGCGTGAAATACATTTTTAAATTTAACTTTTCTTTGGTGTCCTTGCTTCATGGAAGTGGTGAGTATCATCCGGTTTTCAATTTGCCACATGCCAAGTAAAGGTTTTTGCATATCATGGATGTAGAACAAGAAATTCAGTTTTCAAATTCTGTAATTTTAATCATTTGTTGATTTTTGTTGATTCATTTATCAAATCATCAAAGACAAAAGAAGTGTTTTGTAAACTAACGGATCAATGCACCGATATTTGAATGAGTCGTACATGCAGTGATCAGTTACAGTGTGAATTTAGACTGTGGGTGAGTTTGTATGTGTGGATGTGGTCCAGTTACAATGAATAACAGATGATTTGCCGAAGAATGGAAATTCTTCGAACAATTTTTATACCCCTCTCCCGAGAAATGAGGCAAAATATCACTTCTGAACAAAAAGAAAGAGCTAACATCATAACAGCAAGATATAAGCTACTCACAACCCAAGGTGGAGGAAACAATAGGCAATTAAAGACAGTGTTAGGAAATATATAGCGTAAGGAGGGAAGGAATAGAGTTACTTTCAGTAGACTTTGAGAAGCACATGGAGAAATGGAGCCCCTTGATTTCATTGATTTGAGTAAAGCACAAAGACAGAATGGCATTATGGTTAAGGATACAAAAGAGTCATAATATCAAAGAGAGTAAAGAAAATAATTTTAATTAGGCTGTGGTTAACTCTTTTGTTTACTCTTTTCAGAAACTTTATCTTATTTAAGTCATGGTTGTTTCTAAGAATAATAGCAAGCAATTTGTGTTGTGTGTAATTGTCAAGTTGAGTCAATTTTAACTTTAGGAAAAATATCTTCTTTGTTTCACTGAAAACTATATTTCCGTGTAATTACCTGTAATTATCACTATGCTCGACAAACTGTATCTCTTCTGGGGAGTTTATCAACTGGTCAATTTCCTGTGTTGAATTATCTGTTTGTGATACAACTTCTAGCCGAACAAAACGCTCAGTCCTTTGATTCTTCTATTTATTTTAACAAAAATTCCAAAATCAGCCAACATGACAGCACATCAACCAACAGTAGAAGTTTAATGTATGTAAAGATTATATAGTAAATCAGGTATTTCAATCTAGGGGAAGTCATCGAAGTCCTTTTATTATTGCATATAATGTATATCATCATAAAATCAAAGTGGCAGTTTTATGTTCTGAATGGAATATAATTGAGGAAATCTACTTCTGTAATGAATAAATCCTACAGTAGTGGTTGATGAGGTGAGTTAAGATGTGTGATTTACATTTGTTGAAGTAATGCTTTTTACACAGAAGAAACCAAGGCCCAGAAAGACTGACATTCCGAGCCCAAACAGCAACAAAGTTGAAATTATACTTTTTGAGTTCACGTCTATTGAGCTGAGTTAAACAGAAGTAAATATTGTGGCATTTAACAAATGGTTACAAAACATCCATTCAAGTACATGCCACATGCTAAATATTTTACATAAATTCTCTGAATCTTTACAACCCTGCAAAATGGGTAATATGGCTCTCGAATAGGATAACAGAGCTTCAGAAGGCAAAGGAAATTATCCGTAATCATATAGCTAGTAAATAGTAGCAAAAAGCAGTCATGTAACCTCCTCCACATCTAGATTGAGAACCACTGAAACTGAATCCTTGGGAAGAGCTCAACATACTTTTTTTTTTGAGAAAGATGATTTTTTAGTATGTGGAGCTGATAACCTATTTTCACGAGTACTGGGGGGTGAGAAAATGGGTACTAAAGATAGGTCCCTTGTAAGCCTTATTAAATTTCACAGTGTCTGTTTAATTTTTAAGGAACTAAAAATTTTACACATTGTGTTTGCAGGAAAGTCGGCCATGAAAGATTCAGTGTTCTTATGGGAAACATTCTCTTCCTTAAATGAAAAAATAAATTTTCTGTTAACTGTCTTGAAAGGTCTTCTAATTGAGGAAGTCCGTTCTTCCCACAAAGCACGTGAGCAGTTCCCATTAATAATAAAGCCCTTAGGAGAAAACCAATTCCCTCGGATGCTATAAAATGCCCAAATAGGATGAAATCTTCTGCCAGGGTTTATACTGACTCTGAGTTTTGATATAAGCAACTCACTGTGCCTTCCACAGGACTTACGAAAATTTTATCAGCAGTTATATGACTTACTGAACTAAACGGAAAGAAGCAAATGGGAAAGTCAACAGATTTAAATTGCACCCTCTAACTACAAAGCAGAGTTTGCCTCTGTTTATTTAGATGACAGTCCATCTTGGTGGTGTGCTTTAGGATCCAAGATCCTACGAAAGTGAGATGACAGCTCTCTTGAGTTCCACAGGAAGGCAACATGTTTGGAAGAGAATCTTCCCAAGCTGTGTGAATATGAAAACATCTGTCAGTTACAGATTAATTTTCTGCACAGATTTTGTACCTTTGGAAACATCTGCAGCTGAAATGTATTTCTCTAAAATGTAGATTACAGAGGTCAACTAGTTTATCAGCCGTTCTAAGAACTGGCTGCGTTCTCCAGTACACAGATATAGCTGAAATAGCAAGATTAAGTACATACCCTTAAAACCACAGGCAAAAAGCAGTTGGGATAAAGGGCAAGACTTTCAGAAAGAACATATACATTAGTACTAAAATAATTCAGTTGGGAACTCACTTGCGGTCTGCCACATTGTTTCAATAGAGGAAAGTCACAACGTTTATACCAATCTTCTTTCCCGCATACACTTTTATAGCAAAAATTTACTCTTCAGATTTAATAGTTGATAATCAAATGAAAATAAATTAAACAAACAAATGCACCTTGCAGAGTCTTTGTTTAAAATGATTTATTTTAGCCTTATACTTAAATATTTGTATATTTTTAAATACACACGCACAATAACAAGTTAGGAAAATGTAAATCTCGAAATCTGTGTAAAGGCCTAATTGAAGTGAACCTTGCCAAACAATTAACACTTACGATTTACTTTAGACTAAGATTTAAGAGCCTTTAGAGAACTTGCCTGCACGCACCAGAAGGGTTGGTGACGTCAAGGCCCGTAAGGAAGAAATTATCAATAATGTTCTTATTAAAAGTTGATTTTGCTGTGGAACCGATAGTCTCTCTACTAATCATCCATCTTCTTATCTCCTCATTTTTTTTATTCCTGTCTACATCAGATCCTTTTGTCCCAAACAAAAGCCTCTCATAAAACATCTGCATAATTGGGGATCCTGTTATCTATATAATTTTTAATAGAGAAATTTCTTTGAAGCTTGAAACATGCTAAACTGTAGGAAGAATGCTAATTGAACAGATCTCTCTTGATAATCCTTTATAGGTAAAATGTTTGAGTGAAATACCAAGGAAAGGTGAGAGCATAAAATAAATTTCTTATATAGAAGGACGCCACCCATCTTTCCCTATTCTGAATATTTACCATTGTTGTTATATTTACTGGATATGTTGCCTGTCATTCTCACAGAACTTCAAGAAGTTTAATTTCAAGCTGGAAATCTAATCTAAATATTCATCAATATTAATAATTAAATAAATATTAATCCCCTCCACTATTTATTCTTTATTGCGGCAAGAAAAAGGGAGGTCTTAAGGAAAATGCTAGCAGCCATAAGCATAGAGCCTTTGTCCAAAGCTCTTAACCTTTTGTGAGGTGATGCCTTTTATGGGTAGGAAGAAGAAAAATATTTATCACACAGCCAGAATTGAAGACAGTAGGTTATCTTGGTAGGAAGCTGCAAAATAATATTTTGCCAGCGGGTAAAAGAGTACTTTGAAAAGCTTCATTGAAACTATAAGGTTTTCTGTGTGTATCAAAGTGCCTGGAGCTCGTTTCAAAGGAGTTAAAAAAATGTTTGCAAGAAGAAAATTCATCTAGGACCAAAGGTTGTCTTAAATTTGAAGAGAGAACAACACATGAAAAAAATCAACAAGAAATCTTTGTTCTGCCAACACTAGTTTGCATATATTCTTAAAGGATTAATTTGGGTAAGTAATTGGGAACATCATCATTTTTATGTCTAGAAATCTACTTTTGAATGAATTAAAGTGATAATTTTATTAACCCTAGGAAGGTGATACAAAATGCACTTCAAAATGCAGCTGTTCTTTGAAATATGAAGAGGAAGTATATTTTATTAGGAAAGAAGATATCAATAAATAGATGAAAGATTGAGATAATCTTATATAAAGTTGTTATTTTTTTTTTTATTGTGAAAACATATCCTAAAGTTTTCCACTTTGATACCTGGGGGTGTTTTGAAATATAAGACCTTAAATATCTCTCCATTATGAAATCCTAATGGTTAACGTTAAAATGATATACTTCTAAAAATATTACTGGAAAGGAAATGGATTTTATAGTATTCTCTTGGTAATCTTGAAATATTTCAAGACAAGGGATACTAGAGTTAACATATTTGGCTGCTAGAAAAGTTATATCTTCCTAAAGAACTTGTATGAAATCTTCAATTTCTGAAGCAAGTGTTGGAAACAACTTCACACTGAGGTGTACATTAGTCTATTTAATGTTTCTAAATTGGACCATCAGGAAAGAAAAGAGAATTTTATTTCTTTTATACTTGGTCTCTAAATAAAATATTTTCAATTAGAAAAAAATCTGGTTTTATTCAATATTCCATCTGAAGATAGTGGGGAAATTATATAGCCCCAAGAAATGTTGGGAATGCCATGTTAAAAACTTGGCATTTCCAAGATTTTTGTGAAATCCTTTAGTAAAGACTGAGAAGTTATGTTAAGATATTTTCATAGAGAAAAAAGTTCTTTATAACTTTTGATAAACTAGAACTTTTTTCGTGTTTAGAGATATTAATAAACTCTCGAGCAAGGGGGTTTGCTGTGTAATTATCATGGTGCAGTTGATAATAGTGTCAGCATCAGGGTCATCCATGTTTCCTTAAATGTCCCCTCTGGTTGATTGGCCTCACTAAAAATAGCTGGGCTGAGCTTACTTGGTGCTAAGCCTTGTCTTCTTGAAGGCACCTTTAGTCGAAAAATTTTCTTTTCTTAGATACTCAACTCCCTAAAGGCTGCCAACCTATTTCCTTTCAGTCGTCTTTTTATCCTGATGAATGTGGGTGGAGAGGGGTTCATCCTCAATTTGGTCAACAGCCTCAATTTCAAAGCAATAAGGAAAAATAGATACCTCTCACCACTCATCATCCTTTACACATTTTTGTAAATTATTTGATGGCTAATAGATAGGATGTGCATATGTTATACTTGTTGGTGTTTAGAAGCTTTCAGTATTGTGTTCTAAATCTCATACATTGCTATCTGGTAACAGAGATAATTATTTCATTACCCAGATATATCTCTTATTAGAGGAATTCACTGATAGATATGATGATCTATTTTCCTTTTATTGTCCTCACACTAATATGTTTAAGAACAAGGTGACATATGGTCAAGCAACAAATATTTTAAATACTCATTGACTTCTTCAAGTTATTAACCCCTTGAATTGGTTCTTGGTGGTGATAACTGCAGTTAATTTTGTATCAATACAAAACTATACAGAAATGCCCCTAAGGTCTAATTCAAGCCCCACTTCCTTCTAAGATCTTCCTTAACCAGTGTTGCCTCTGTTCCATCTTCTGAAATACTTTAATCTTTATCATTCACTTAACAGTGGATAGTGAACTGATCTATGTTCCTCATATTGTTTGTTTAGACCCATAGAATTATTACAGTATAGAACTCTACTGGACTTGTACAAAGAAAAACTCGTATTATATATAAGAACTGCTTGTTTTGTTAGGGTCAGTATGTTAAAGAAAATGCTTAAGAATGTCCCCCAAAAGAAGCCAGAGCTTCTTGATATCTTCATTAACTTAAAAAATTGAGAGCCATAGATAGTACCACCTTCAGGGGAGAAGTAGAGTATGGAAGCCAAGTTGAGGAGAGA
Source organism: Equus quagga (assembly GCF_021613505.1). Lineage (NCBI taxonomy): Eukaryota > Metazoa > Chordata > Mammalia > Perissodactyla > Equidae > Equus > Equus quagga. The sequence goes on along the minus strand of NC_060284.1, from coordinate 9,684,644 downwards.
TGAAGACTAAATAAGAAAAATACCTGCTTTGACAGTATAACTATCTTTACTTGGTGGGCAACTTTTGGGTCAAGACAAGTTTGTGAAGATAATAGAGACCAGTTTAATTCCATTGAATCTTTCTTTTTGTTGTGCTTTTGAAGAGGAAGAGATCTAGGGATAAGATATAAGGTTATTTTCCAGGGAGGGGTCCTAATTAGCCCAGGGTTTGGGTAGGTCCTTCATTAAAGTCTTGGTTCTTAGTGTTTCCACTAATTTAACTGCATTCTCTGAAATACAGATGCTTCCAAGTCTCTAGGGTCTAAAACTAGGACTGAAACGTGCAACTGTTCGGATTGTTTACTGCACGGGGGTGCCTGGCTGAAAGAGCAAGACAGGGGCTTAAATGCAGCCCACATCTGCTCACCAAGCTGTAATCTCTAGCACTGGGCTGTGCCTTTTCTACTTCATATGAAGACTTTTTACTGATCTGCAGGAGCACTATTGAAATCAGTTAACGTTATCAACTGCCACTGCTATTATCGACAGCATGAATTGGTTAAGTTCCAAAGACTCAGAATAACCACAAATATGCTTTTACAGAGAGATGCAGGATTATTCTGTAACCAAGTTATGAGTTTTACTTTAAGAAGATTTTTTGTTAGACAGAGACCTGCTTTCCAGCACAATTAAAACAAATAAACAGTAGAGAGGAGGATGACAAATCAGGCTTAGGATTTATTTTTCTCAAAACTCATTATAAAATGGTGTCTACTCAATTGCAATTTTTAAGGCATACCAACATATTCATATTTGTCTTTGTGACTTAATAAAGTCATATTTTATATAGAAAAGAAAAATTTCCAGTGGAAACCAAAATATTTCCTTGGCAATCAATATCTACAGAATGTTTACTTGCGATGTTATGATACCGAATGAAAACCTGAGTTTTCTGGTGTCAACCATCTTTTAATTGAAGACACTTGGACCTCTAGGAAGCAAACACACTTAAGAAGTAAGTCTGGCAGCTTCTACCCATTTCAGTGAAAGTGAATTCACTTCCTTTCAATATTTTTCAGAGCAGGCTAATTGTAATATTAAGTTGGTATATTTAAAAGGCAGGGAGTAACAATGAAGAAGAGACACCATAAGGTAGAAGAATCAGACAATGTTGGCTTGAAAGTATGAGAAGGGCCACCAGGGATGTGGTTAACAAAGATAGAGACTCACAAACCTGGCTACACAAGTGGAGAAAATGAGACACTGGCGGTTGTAGAGCATAAAAATAATAAGCTCCATAACCACTGTGCGCTGAAACATAAGGATAAATTTTCGTTTTCTTTCCTACCTTGTACATCATTCCTAAATACAATGTTCACTTCCTCTGTTTTCCTCCATTGAATAATGTATTTTCATAGAGTGCTTTGAGATCCTTAGATGAAAAGTACTAAGTGAAAATTAATGTCATCTAAAAGCTATCTTAATGACTTCATAAGGAATAGTGGAATGGCTTCCAATTTAGTACTAAATAGGTGTAAATCATTTCACGTGAAGAACAGAGTGAATTAATTCCAGAAGAATAGTTCAGCGTGCACCAAATCTATTAGGATACTTGAACACAGCTGCAACTCAGAGGATAAACTAGATTAGAATACTGTTTGCAGAAAATAGCAAATCGAAGCACTCTTTGAGGCAATTAACAAAATCAGAGCATCCTTTGAAGCAAATAAGCATGAAAAATGCCTTTCCTACTCTGATTTTTGCAATTGCCTAATTTTGCTACTGTCTTGAGTATCTTGGATTATGTTCAAAGCCCAACACAACAGAGTTTCTGTCATACAGATGAGATTTTGTTTTGATGTGAACTATTCAACCACAACTAAATGCACATTTTCAACCATAGCAGTGATGGATATGAACTATTACAGGAACACCCGCTACAGCTTGGCTCACTGGTGGCATTACCCACCATATTCTACTTACGTGTTTCCATTGATTGGGGGCGAGGTCCTGAGAAGACTGATAGGAAAACTAGAAAAGCTATTAACAAAAACAACAATAAAGTATGATAATATTTGCATATGTATATGTGGATTATTTGGAGTATACACAGTGTCTTTGTATACATTATCTTAATTGTATACAACCACCTGATGAATTAGCAAAGTGGAGGTCATATTTCTGTATTTTAAAGAGAAGGGAACAATAATTCATATGCATTTATTAACTGGTGCAGAGTCATGTAGTGAGACAGTTGTTCATCAGAGACTTAATCCAATGTTTTTATTCCAAAACCTTTCTACCATCCTATGCCACAATAAAATTTCTCCTTTTGAAAATTTTATAGTTACTTTTTCATGTAAACAGATATTTTAGGTATTCTACACTACAAAACATACCTTAAAGATAATCTTTTGTCATGGTCTTTATGTATTTAATATCTTTATTTCTCTATTTATTTTTTTTCAAATCTGAAACTCAAATTACTTTGCAAACATAAGTGTTATTCTGTAGAAGTAGGTAATGACTTCTTGCTTTAAAACCAAACATACAAAAACCTCAAAACACCTGATTTCTATAGTGATTTCTCATGTATATCTTTAGGAATGCTTAAGAACTGAGAGGCATAGGAAGATAAAGTATGTCTGAATCAGAAAATGCAGGTCATTTTGTCTTTGAGTGAGAAACATTGGTGAAGCCTAAGGGGAGCCCAGCTTCCATTAATCTCATAAAGCATTTTCAGGAGGACAAATGAAGAAATGAAGTAGAAAAAGAGAGAGAACAGTGTCACCATGTGGACAAATAAGAGTGAGTGCTTGTCATAGTGCTGGTTTATTATACCATCAAAATCTTAGACGCCATTAATTTTTGCCTAAATTTGTTCCAGGTTAAACACAAACTGCTCTTCTCAGCAGTGTGGCCAGGAGTGTGTTACTGACATTTGAACTGGATACAGCCTATATAAATCTGTCAGAATGGGCTAAATAAATTGCACTGCAATATTAAACTGCCTCTAATTTTCAGTGCCTTAACACAACCAAGTTTTATTTTTATTCACGTTCTATGTCTGTCATGGTAAATAGAGGAGCTTTGCTTATCATGGTCATTGAGAGATACAGGAAAGCAGAGCAGCTGCCATTTTGAATGTTACACTGTGCTGGGGGGAAAAGAGAAAATGCTTGAGAGGGTCTCCAAGCAAACAGCAAGTGACATACATCATTTCTGCCCATAACGCTTCCCTCTGTTCATTATACTTCCTGGGCCCCTTGTACTGGCTTGTCACAAAAATATTTGGTAAACAGCACTAATGTCTATAACACAACAATACTAGTTTACTTGTTAGAATCATCCATAGAAATGTGTCTTGGAGAACCATAGAGCATGAAAAGACAAGTAATCAATTCAGCAGAATGTATCAAAACCATCTCACTAAATTACAGTCTACCACTTAAATGTACTTAGAAGGGAAAATCATTGTCTTTCTACTTATCACACCTCTTCAAGGCAAGTTTTAAGTAATATTTAAATAGAATTATCAGAAGATTAATTCAGAAACTCTTTAACAGTTGAATATACTATACTTTTTCACTAGTCTTATGACATCTCCTCTGTTTGCCTTCATTTATTTTTATTTCCACTGTATTATTTGATTGGCCAGAGTAGTAAACCTTATAGACTGTATAGAGTAAAAGTCCAAGGTTGGTGCTGCAGAAACTGTTTGATCCCAGGCAAGCAATATTAAGAGAGTCTGCTGTGACTAACACTTCACACGATTCTTCTCGGAAAGGATAAATTGATATTTCTCTTATTCTCAAGTAGAAATAGATCATTTGAGCTCAAGTTATTGGAAATCTCAACTCATGAAAATGAAACCTAATAGAAAAAAGAACCCTCTGTAGGTAGTATATAAAATATTTCTTGTAAAATGAATAAAAGAAACAGACATCTGAATCTGAAAAATGTTATTTTGTTGGGAGTAAAGACGGTAATGTAATCGAAAGCCTTCATTACTGATTTCAAGGTTTCAAAGTCTGCTAGGTTCTTATTTGTCTAGTACAAATCAGCTAACTTGTCATGCTTTGGCATGCAAGTGTAAAGCATGCTGTTTCATGACTGACAATACCTGTGCAGGTGTGTAGGGTGTGTGCAAGTGACAGGGCTGCTTAACAGGCATTTTGGGCTTGGAATGAACACCAAGCAACCATAACAACAAAGACACCACATGAAAAGTTGTGTGTTCCTAAGTCAATCATTTTTATTTTGACTTTTCTTATGATAGTTAAAATGGTGCCAGTGGAGGTGCCCTGACAAGGAAAAATCATCTCAAAACATTGTAGTCCACACACAAAGTCTACCAGAAATACTGTTCTACCAATTTAGAGTCTACAGAACTACTAGAAGTTTAGAGATCTAAGATTTAGGTAAGACCTTCCAAAATGACTGGGTCACTCACTTCTGAGACCCTTCCTAGGGCTATGTCTTTTCATGTCTCAGCATAATATGTCACCTACATTCGTAAGCCTACATAAGTGGCGCTTTACAAGATATACGTCGCACTCCCAAGCCACTGGAACATTGATGATAAATAGTAGAGTACTTGATATTCTTGACACACGATAGAGAAAAATCTCTAAGAGAACTTCTGTGCTACTCTTCTACTTAATGCAGTCCTGCAATAGAGTTTAACTTCTGTTAGACTTGCTTCTCATTGCTCTCTTATCCCCAGGTGTTCATATGAAAGCTGAGATTCTTACAAACAAAATATTCTGGCTTCAGGGTGAATTTTCAAAACCCTGCTTGGGTGAGACACACACAAAATCTGTTAGTTTATTGCGTTTTGGGTTCATGTTGCCTCTGCAGTGTTTTGAACATTCACTCCTTCAGGTTAGCACATTCATTAAAAAACATCTCATGAGTGTGATATGAACTCAAATTTGAGCACACAGATTTGAATGAATAAAAAGGCACTTACAGAGCCAGATAATAGTCACATTCATAGGTCTGTGATTTTTCAACCTAGCTCTAGGCCAACATAATTTCACACAATGTAACACAATGCATAGTAAAATTATTACCTAATCTTTAAGACAGTAAAATACCAAATTGTGGAATTAAAAATATGAAGCAGCTATAATTAATTGCTCCTCCTCCCCCCCCACAAAGTTTTAATCATAATGAAAATAAGGTATGAATTTAATTTAGGCCAGTTTTTGTATTTTAATATCTTCAACCAATTTCTGAATTTTAAGATTTTTCTTTGACCACTGGTAACTTTTTCAAGCTAATATCTGCTCTTTCACCAAAGTCCAGGGAAGAAACTGTTGAACGTTCCTTTAACTATTAATTACATGCCACTCTAATATAATTATGTGTGAACTATAATCTTTAAAAATTGTAACCTTTTGCAGCAGATCTTTGTCAATATTACATTCTTATAGTCTGAAGATGTTTAAGGCAAGTGTGTGTTTGCAGCGCTAATACATTGAGAATGCTCAATTTATGACTAATGAGCCACAAAAACTATCCAAACAGGTTTGGGGAACCCATTAATATATGTTAAGGTTACTGGTTATGTATCACAGATTGTTGGAAAAATGCTAATATTTCCTACATTGTTAAAAGGAAGAGAGGAAAAAGTGATCAAAATAATTATTCTTTAGAGCAATTATATTCTTATGACCTGAATATATATTCCATACTTTTTTAATCATCTTTTAATTTTTATATAAACAAATATTCTCTGGAAAATTTCTAACCTATACTCTGTTTAGCCAACATTTTAGCTACCATACTACTCTATTAGCTGAAAAGAACAATCCTTATATAGCATTTCAAGATTGTCTAGCAATCAGTATCCATCACGTTAAATAAATGTGAGACTAATTGCATTTCCCTTATGGGAAATTCCCTTATCTATCTGTCTTCTAGAGTTTTGGTAAAGTAATCACTTTTACCTGCTACGTTTTTCAGTAAGATTTATTTTAAACCATGGAGTTATGTTTTAGAATTTTTTTCTCTGTTTCACAATTATTCATTTCTTTTCCTCATAATAGTATAGATTTAATTTATGGACTCACTAGTTTTGTCTATACTCCTCAGTTTCTCTCTATATAATCAGGTTTTTGAGGACTTGTATCAATTGACTGAAGTAACTAGTTTACTTAATTTTATCTAGAATTGCTTCCTCTCACCTATTCACTCATTCAGCAAATATTTACTTAACTATTTTAATCCAGGAGCTCTACTTGGAACTGAATATTCATCTATAAATAACATGTAGAAGGATCCTGCCTTTGTAAAAGGAAAAACTGGTGAAGGATGCAGAGAAGCAAGTAAGCGTTCTGGTGAGGTGTAGGGAAAGAGGGGTTATCAGAGTGCTCTCTCTGCAGGGCTCCCGACTAGGGCTCTGGAAGTGAGGCAATACTCCTGTGAGCAACTGACGTCTGTGCTAAAACGTGAAGGCTGAAGAGGAGTGAGCCAGACAAAAAGGCTGCCTTCCAGTGTGTGTGTGTGTGTGTGTGTCTGTGAGAGAGAGAGAGAGAGAGAGAGAGAGAGAGAGCAGGTATATGTATGTTAGAGTAGGGGGAGAGAGAAAGAAGAGAGCAAAGTGAAGGCAGGAGTGGGAGGAAGGAGGAGAAGTGTGTTTCAGAAATAGGGCGTAGCTTTCAAAGAACTAGAAGGGGTTTGCTATGGCTAAGATAATATTGGAAAGTACCTAGAACATTGCTTGGCAACAAAAGTGGATTTTCCATGAAGCTCATGACCGTTAAGCTTCAGGGACCCTTTTTTATACAGCAGCTTCTGAGGCCCTGAGAGGGAGTGTAGCAATGTGTTTATATATATAAAGCTTAACTGGCCAAGATAAGGTATTTTACTTCAATTCATTAAGACCACTGTGTCTTTCTACACTTCTCCTTGTGTCAGGAGACAGTGGAGTGGCCACCACAAAGGAAACTGAGTTGTGGAGTCATTTGGTTGAGGTATAGTGGAATATTTTTATGATTCACAATTGCTTCTGTGTTTATTAGTTATTTTTAGTTATTCCCATGAAAATATCTTCCAGGAATACACTTAGTAAGTAATGAGGAGGAGTAGACCAAAAAAATACATTGGAAAAAGATTTAAATTTCTTGCTGATTAAAGGTGAAATAATGACATTGACAAAGATAATATGAAACTTATATGTACCGCTAATAAGAGGACATTAATCACAGATTGTGTAATCATGTCCTCAATTCAAAGAGCAAAGACCTGATATTAAACAGATTGTATCTGATAGGAAATGGATAGAGCTTTTTCCAAATTTGATAGCTATCCTAAAATATTTTCATTGGAAAACCAATAATGAATTTGTTTGCTGAAATGTATTTTTCTAGACTAATAATAATAAAATAAAATCTGAACAGTTTCTTGGGAAAAATTAGAAATAACCTTTCTCTTCTCTCTGTGGAAAATGATATTACAAAGTAATTGTCATGTAAAAGGCAAAAAGTATCTAGTTACTTTGTAGAAAAATGTATTATGGGGGTAAGTCAGACTGTTTTAACTAATAAAAATATTATGATTTTTCTGGATTGTGGATGTTTTGGATATTTGTGAAATTTTAAAAATTTGTAATTCATTTTTGTCTGAATTTTGTTCTTCTGATTTTGTATTGTTTTTTCTTACAGAGGGGCCCTAAACTTATATAAAGCCCCTCAAAATCCTGGCTCTTTCTTGTCTGGTGAACAATTGTACTCAAAAAAGGGTAACTCCTGCTATTAAAGAACAGGTGAATTCACCACATCCATCAGTTTTTATCCTCAGTGACTTAGCCTCAATGTTCCCTCTTCACTGAATTTCTGTGATATTTGTCTTTGGTGTCACTAATTTTGGCACTTACCTCTACCAATTTCTCATGTACAACTATTGTGGCTCACATGCACATTGCACTTGGTAAATTATTTATTGACAATGATAAAATCGTAAACGTAAATCTGGATTCTTCAGATCAAGCAAAATTCTTCTTATAACTCAAAAATTTGCTTTCCTCACCACAGCTTCCTAATCATATGTTTCTCTTTGCTTAAAATTCTATTTCATATTGAACTTCACCATCATTTCCTTTCCAAGGAAATCTAAGCACTTTAATTATTTCCAAATTCTCTTCTCATCCCTGCTCCATATTTCTGGTTATTTGGTTCTTATTAATCTTTTTCAGTACTGCTATAATTGTATCTTTGTCCTTGACCCCAAGTATCGTATGGTATTATAGAAACCAGTGTTGTCATTCCATTTTAGTGTCTATACAGAACTCTGACAATTGAATTATTTACTTTAAGTTGACTTTATGATAATATTTCATTACTAGGGCCTATTCTTTGTTTCAGAACTTCATGCTCCTTGTCATTATCCAATTGACCAGCTCTAATTAATTTAGAATTTTACAACTTAAAGTTGACACTTATTTGGATTTTTGAAACCATATCTTCTCAGTAAAGGGTAAATTTTTTTATTTTTTTAATTTTTAAAGAGAGATGGAGCCTCCCACTGCAATGTTTCTTCAAATCAATCTGTGTTCTTTCCTTTATTTGCTTGTTTGTAAAATAATGAATTGACACTAAAATGTGGAGACTTGCAAAAAAATTGACAAATGTTGCTTTTTTTTTTTTTGAGGAAGGTTAGCCCTGAGCTAACTACTGCCAATCATCCTCTTTTTGCTGAGGAAGACTGGCCCTGAGCTAACATCCATGCCCATCTTCCTCTACTTTATTCGTGGGACGCCTATCACAGCATGGCTTTTTGCCAACCAGTGCCATGTCCACACCCGGGATCCAAACCAGGGAACCCCGGGCCACCAAGAAGCGGAACATGAGAACTTAACCACTGTGCCACCGGGCTTTCCTCCAAATGTTGCTCTTTTGATATTACTTGGTGTATATATGTGAAGGGACCGTATACTTTTAAAGTTGGAAGAAGACTTCAATGTCCACACTCAATAAAATAATCCTTTCTGTTTTTAGCACTTGTGGCAGTTTTCCATTCATGGCTAGTCTGTTTCCATGGATAGAAAGTTACAGTATCCATTTCCTACTATATGCTGTTCTGATCATGAGAGTCTTAATTAATATATCACTCCTCTGAAACACCAAGGGAGAAGGCTTACCCCTCATTTTATTTCACCAAATTTCAAATACTTTAAGTAGCTATGAAGTACCTCTTTAGTATCTCTTTCTCTAATTTAAACAACTCCTATTCCTTCATCATTCTTTATATGATATAATAGGTAAACAATTTAGGTTAATTCCATCCAGTCCAGTAGATTTAAATCCCCTTGAGGATGGGGATAATGTACCTCTCTTTTCAGTTTCTTCCCTTTCCAAAGCACAATCATACTGATATTTATCATTTGCATGACCTCATGCATCACAAATAACTTTCATTCACATGGTCTCGCTTAATCATAACAATAAAAAGGAAGTAGGTATATTCCCATTTTTCAGAGATGGAAACTGCAGTTCAGAAAGGTTGAGTGGTTTACCAAATCCGTAATTCTAGGGCTAGAACCTTGACTTAGCTTCTGATACTGCATCCAGAAAGGAACCCATATACTATCTCTCCTCACCACACTTATTTATAAAATATGCAATAGTTGTTAAAATATGCTAGATTTTCTCTCATAAATATTGTTTGCTGACCATAAAATTAGCCAGAAGCTAAACATAAGCAGCCCTGTTCTATCAGAATGCATCTATAAACTTCCAGTAATGTTGAGGAGAGTTTTTAATGCAGAATATTTAAAGAGTCAAAATACTGGAGGAAAATTTTGATGAAACAGTTTAATATCCCAATCATTTTAATTAAAATGTGCAAAACTTGGTAGGGTCAGATATTTGTGTCATTACTTAAAGTACAGCTAACATTATTCACAATGGCTTTGGCCTTTTATTATTTTTTGAATATTGAAATATTAAAAGAATTAGATGGTTGGGAAAGTGTCTGCTCTTCGTTATTATTTGATTAGCTTATTCTTACTGACATTATAATGGATGAATATGATATGTTGTGGAACATTATGTCAAAAACAGTTCCAACACTGCCTCTGAAGGCAAAACTCCTTTTTCTAGTAATTGCTAATAGTCTAGTTAGGAGATGTTTTACTATTCTTCTTGTGTTTTTTTTAATTATTCAGAGATTTTTAAATTATTCAATAGACTCTTTTGGGCCCAAGAGAGACTACCATTGGCAGTTAACTTGCTGCTTTTCTCTTCTCATCATCTTTCCTTTAAGTAAGGGGAAAGGCTCCTGTTTGCAGCCGGTTTTGTGTGTGCTCATATGACAGAAAATGCAGGTATTTCAAACCTGGGTTAAGAAAATTGTGGTATATTTTCAATGTTGGCAATTTAAAAATAACAGTTTCAACACAAAAGAAGAAACAATAGACTCTAATAGTACTACTCATAAGACCTATTTGAGAAATTGTGTCTGTCTTTATTCAGCAGAGTAAACAGAAACCACTCAAGATATTTCTAACCCTAAGAGATTTTTGCACAGAGGATTAGGCACTTACACAGTTGTTGGAGACACTCTTTATCAAGGGTCCAGTTATGGCTCCAGATCTCATCTCCCAGGGGACTATCTTTAAAAATAAGGAAGATGGGAATCAGAAAGCTACTGGAAAGTTCTGACCATTGTATCCCTTCTAATACTTCCCATTTTTTTTAATTCACCATGTTATTGGTTGTTAAAGTAATGCAAACATCCAAATCAGATCAGACCTTGAACTTCTCTCATTGAAAAACCTACCAGAAGCTAGCTTCTCAAAAAAGTGGTCCACTGAACTATTCTCAGTATATTGCTTTTCTTATATGAAATGGCCTATGCAATCCTCCTGGTCTCAATGTGTCCCTAAATCAGAAGCCCTACAGGATGCTGTTTTTTGTTTCTCATATGATATTTAACCTGGTATATAAAGCCATGTGCACCTAGAGCACTATATAAATAATAAATAATAATATTTATGTCCTTCAGGGGAAGACTGAAAACTTTTCTACTTTAATTGAGTTCTTCTGTTTGTGCTTTTGATGTTTTATTTATTGTGCGCCTTGTTGGAGAGATTTCTCTGTTTATTGTTGTGGTTCCTGTTCTATTTTAGCCCTGGAAATAGCTCCTATCTTCTGTTGCCCTTTTCTTTGGAATTTTGTTTAATTTCTGTCAGATGAAGGTGCTTTGGAGACTGGAGGGCACTTGTGTCAATAAATTAAGGATATAAAAAATGCCATCTGCCACTTTTGCACCTACTATACAACATTCATCAATGTATCAGGAAAAATTACTTTAGTCACAATTGCCTCACAGAGAAATTTATTTTCTTGTTTTTCTCTGATGACCTTCTAATTTTTAGGTGTAATTAAATTGCAGTGAAAACCAGTAAATTTATCCACATGTTATTCTTAAGTTTAGAGTCTAGCCTCTGCTAGAGCATTCAGGCCATAGCACCACAGCCCTGGGGAGAAGGTGGGGAATGGGACAAAACCTCCCTTTCAGGGTGCACCCATGACCAAGGACGACATGCTTGTGTCCTCCAATGGGGATAAGCTGCACAGTCTCAATAATTGCAAATCGCTGAGCATGAATAATGCCAAGAGGGGATACCATGGAACCTGTGGACCCGGGTGGCCTTTTGCTACCCTAGCCTCCTGGCCACCATGTGAGTGATCCATCAGTGCCTGTGCCAACCATAAGTGAGGGGGAAACCAGGGAGAGAATATAATTGAGTGTCATATGAACACACTTCCTTAGCAGAGACTTGTAAGTTAGTATCTGAGCTCTATTGTGTGACTGTGGGCAATTTACTTACTTTGCCGAGGTTCGGTTTTCTCATCTATAAAAACATGAAAAAAAAATAGCACCTTAAAATGTTTTGGGGGAGATTGACTAAGATGACATATATAAAGTGATTAGCACATGGTAAATGTTAAGAAATGGTATTTTAATGTCCTATTAATAATGGACAATCTTCCTGCTCATTATGTGTAATCATCACTTTGGGTGGGTGCCAGACCAGTCAAAGTTATACTCCCTGAGGGGACTCTGGAAGACTTGTACTTTCTGTTCCTGATTGAGGAGGAACCATCTGCTTTGGGAACTTAATAACCATGTGTAGAAACTCTAATTGGGGGGGGGGGGGGGGAAGTATAGCCAGTATTCTCGCGTTCAATCAGCTATATATTCAAATACAGTTTTTGAGGCCATATTATGTGCTCAGCATTGTGCTGGCTACTGAGTCTCTAAAGAAGAATGAAGCATGCCCCTCCTTTGAGAAGCAGACAGATATGTCAATAGATTGGTTTCAGTGCAATGTAATCTAAAATGTAAGGCCAGGTACACAGAATAGAATGGAAAGCCACCGACCCTTTAATAGAAGTACAGAGCCGAGGAACCCACAGGCAATGCCAAGATTTACCTCAGGAAGCCGGGTGAGATATGTTTGTAAAATCACTTGGCCAGAATAGTTTTGGGTAGGAGACATCTAGAAAAAGAGTCGGGGGAGGAGAAGAACTTACCTCAGGCTAATTTTTTTAAATGGGTAAATAATGGCAGACTAGAAATGAGAATAGAAGGGGCACTTAAGCTTTGTAATATAGAATTAGGAGTGTGAGGTATAAAGTCAGCACCACTAGGTTTAAATCCCTCTTTTGCCCTTTCTTAACTGTGTCCTTAATCTCTTTCTGTTCAAATTTCCTTATCTAATAAATTTGGCAGGGGCATTATGAAGATTAAAGAAATTGTTTTTTCTAATGATTAGCAGAAGACCTGCATATAATAGGCATTCAAAAAAAGCTGATTGTTTTTCATATTGAAAAAAATTAAGCCAATAATATGAACAACACATAATTTAGGAAAAAAACCCCATAGAAATGGAAAAAAAACCCTTTCTCTAAAAGATTAAGGTACGTTCTGCCTTCCGTCTTAAATAACTAAATTATTTCTTCAGATTGTCACCTGTGTGTGTAAAACCAACCTAATGTCCTAAAAGAGCTGGTATGATTTTTATAAATGACATATTGGCAGAGTCTGTTTTGTCTAAATACGTCGTTTCTCTTTTTGGGGAGTGAAATCGGGTTCATTCAGTTCAACTCTATTGAGTCAGACCTCTTAAATAGTTAAAAAGAAAAATAGAAACAGTGATAATTACTTACTAACTTGAATTAATGTGACTGCATTATGCCCCTAATAACTGCAGTTTACTCATGTCTCCTCTGTAATAATCCCAAATTAATTTCATTTTCTGCTTGCAAATAATCAATTTATTTATAAAGGTTAGCCATCTTTCTTAGCAAAGTTATTCCTTTCTCATTACTTACTTGATTGTGCTAATGAAGCTAGGCTGGAGATACAGACAGATCTATTTCCCCTGCTCCTGTTGGTGTTGAATTAGCAGCATCAGAAGGAACTAGGTCTGCAGACGACAGGACAGGACTTGGGGCCTGGAAATCTGATTCCAGTCTCAGCCTTTTGCAATGAGTGTAGACATGTCAGTGTCTCTCGACACCTCCAGTGGAGGGGACCAGAGCTGCCCCTAGGGAAAAAGTACAAAAGCATCCAAACTCTCCCAGGGAGCTGTATTGTCCATCCCCTCAGACAGTAATCATAGTGTGTAGTGCTTATTGTGTGCCAGGCACTCTTATAAGTGTTCTACACTTAATCCTCACAATGACTCTAGGAAGTAGGTACTATCATTATCCTCATTTTATAGGTGGAGAAACTGAGTCACAAAGAGATTAAGGAACTTGACCAAGATCATGGCTATTAGGTATTGAAGCTGTGATTCAAAGCCAGGCTGCTGGCTCCAGAGTCTGTGATCTGAAACACTGACTTACATGGCTTCTCAAAATACAGATCTCACAGGGGCTGGCCTTGTGGCGGAATGGTTAAGTTCATGCGCTCCGCTGCAGGCAGCCTAGTGTTTTGTTGGTTCGAATCCTGGGCGCGGACATGGCACTGCTCATCAAACCACGCTGAGGCAGCATCCCACATGCCACAACTAGAAGGACCCACAACAAAGAATATGCAACTGTGTACTGGGGGGCTTTGGGGAGAAAAAAGGAAAAATTAAAATCCTTAAAAAAAAAAATACGGATCTCACACAACATTCTACAGTTTACAGGAAATCCTCTGTTTCCCTATTGTAAAAGGAAAAGAATCCATCGGTGAAAGAGAGTAACTTCTTAGCTTTTAGCAGTTAACACACTAGTAATTTTCCTCTCTATGGTCTCTTTTCACTTTTGGTTTCATTGGATGCCCAATTATATTATTTTAATTTGATTATGCAGATAAGCTATTCTATAAATGTAATCTCCAAGTTTTTCATGCCCATATGTTTCTCATTCCCAATCACGGAAATGCTTTATGACTTGGGAGATTGTTTATCCTTTCTGGGGCTTGGTTTCTTCATCTGTACATGAAAGATAGAGGTTTAATTTAAATATCTAAAGACTCTTCAACTCTAAAATGTTATCCTTCTGTAGTTTCCTAAGCACAGGATTGAAGCTTCATATTGTTCTGCTTTTGGAACTTATCTATCCCAGCAAATCAAGTTGTTTTGCACATAGTAAATTCTAAAAAAGTCTTACTGTCTCTCATTATATTTCATGATAATTTAAATTCTAATAGTGATTTTTAAAAACTATTTTAATTAGACATGGGTTAAATTTACTGTAATATAGCTTCACGGTGAATTTGAATTATAATTTCTTGAGACATAAAGTGGTCTAAAAATGACCTGCCACTGTGCTTGGACAATATCAGCTGACCCACAAGGTCTACTGGGCAAAGATTGTGAATAGGCTGCTGAGGAAAGCACTATAAAGAGACAGTAATAAGAAGAATGGTTGTGCTGTGCAATGATCCCTTCTGCCTCCTAAGAGACTCGTGAAGTCATGTTCTCAGAAGTCAGTGCTAGAAGGAAAGAAAGCAAGAGTATACCACCCTCCACAAACTCCCCTTTCCTGGATAGTTCATGAGTGCATAGAATTTCTATCACTCTCCCCCAGCAACACATGAACACAGTCAGGCATCACTTAATGACCGGACATACATATACCACAGGGCCATGAACTTCTTGGTGCACCCATAAGGACAACAGGGTCATGTATGACCTGGATTGGCAGATTTTGGAAGGAAATGTTCAGGCATATTGCAAGAATTTGCAAAGCAGTAGGGATCTGGAAACAGACTGTTGGCAGCTCTTCCTCGTTTATTAATCATTGTGAGTATGGCAGATGGTCGTCGGGTTATTTTCCAAGAGAAGTGGGAGCCGGGGTATGGAGAGGAAGGTCCTCCTCTTCCACTGTCCTCATTTAAGAAAGTGAACTATTGCTTTGATATTTAGGTGGATAAATGAAAAGCTTTTATTGAATAATTAATTTATTGTCACTTATGTTCCAGGGACTATTCTAGGCAGTGGTGATATGGCAGTGAACTAAACCCCAGCCCTCATGGAGTTTACATCCAAAATGTGGCAAGAAAAAGAAGATAGATAAAATAAGTGAAATATATAATAAGTTAGATGAAGGATCAGCAAATTAGGGCCTGTGAGCTAAATCTGCCCTAACTCCTGTTTTTGTAAATAAAGTTTTATTAGAATACAGTCATGATCTTTCATTTACCTTTTGTCAATGCCTGCATTTGTGCTACAATATCATGTAGAGTCATTGCAATGAAGACTATATGGCCTGCATCTGTCCTTTTACAGAAAATGTCTGCTGACCCCTAAATTAGATGCTAGTAAGCAATATTGGTAGAAATAACTGGAAATGAATCCAGGAGGAGGAAGAAGAACAGGGTAGTTTTTAGATAGCATGGTCGGAAGACAAGTCACTGAGAAGGTAACATTCATGTAAAGCACTGCAGAGATGAGTGAGCAAGGCATGCAGCTTTTAAGGAAAGAACATAGGCAGAGAGAACAGCAAGTGCACAGGCTCTGAGACAGGAGAGTGCTTGGAAGTTCTAGAAACAGCAGAGAGGCCAATGTTGCTGGAGCAGGATGAGTAAGGGAGAGAGGGCTGGGAGATGGGTAATGGGACAGAAGGTGTCAACTAATTATATAGGGCCTTGTAGGCCATCGTAAGTCCTTTCGCCTGTATTCTGAATGAGTTGGGAAGCCTCTGGAGGGTTTTGACCAAGTGGCATCTGACTTACAGTTTCACAAGATTTTCTCTGGCTGCTGAGTTGAGAGCACAATGATGGAAAACGAGGCCAGAGCAGGAAGAACTTCTGATAGGAAGGAACTAAGCATGAGAAGGAGGTGGCTTGGAAAAGAGAAGTGGAGGCGGTAAAAAAATACAATGATAGCGGTAGAGACCTGATGCCCAATTAAATTCCACTTTTATTTAGTTTAAGTCAATAAAATGATGCCATTTTGAAGTGGAATAAAATATTATTTCTTACTTTCACGCAAGTATATTTGCGTTATATAACTTTTGCTCCATATTTTCTGCTGGGCTCGTCATAAGGTGTTTACTAATTAGGACTTTAAAGTGTTTTTGTTTATTTGTTTTCCATAAGGAGGCTGTGACTTGAATATCCCATTGTGAACATGCAGGCAGTCTGAAAAAGGGGAGAATTATAAGCTTAGTTCTTTTATGTTCTCTTTCCTTTCCTTGTCTTCAATTATCACTGAGAAATTCGGCAATTTAAAATAGGACTCTCCATCACTAACATGAATTAGTGAGGTTCCACTATAATAATTTCCCATTAAAATCCATGAAGTTCAGGTTTGACATGATGAGTTCAGAGAAGGCTACACAAATGCACTGCTCTGCAGGCAGTCTGTTTCATGTAATGTAAAAGCCATCGTGGCTTTTAAAACTTACCTGCAAGAAGAGCTGGAAGCTGCAGTCTGAGCAATAGAGGCCTGAGTTTTAGAAAGGAATATTAAAAAAGAAGAATAAAAATCAGAAGATCATATTCCATTGTGAGCTCTGGATAAGTGTGTGAGAAGGACGTCTCAATAGTGGCTCTCTAGGCTGTTGACCTGAAGGATCAACTAGTCAAAAATGTGTTTGTGCTGCTGCAGAGTGACCACTGATGATCTCCACTTCAGCAGAACACTGGGGAAAAGATGTTTAGCAGAATGGAAATTAGGAGGGAAGAAAGGGAAAGGCAAATTATAGCACTTGGTGTTACAGAGTTGAAGGGAAAAGTGAAGCCTGCCAAATTCAATGCCCTAGAGAATATTCTGGGGGAAAAGAAGTCCTGCAAGATTCTTTAGCTTCTCAAAGAAGGAAAGAAGAAAGACTTTCTGCAGCAAACCTTTAAAAAAAATCGTCCCATCAATTAGATTCTCTAGAAATTACAGGGCAGCATAGAATTTATAGAATATTTGAAATGGAGGGAAAATATATATTTTGTTGAAACCATGCTTGATAGAGTTAATTTATCATAGGCAAGAGAGAAATAAGAGCACCGTACATTTCTACAGAGCTTTATAATTCAGAAAGCATTTTCATATACATTCTCTCACGAAAACATGGAGGATTGTGGTTCAGAATATTGTTCAGGTGAGAAAACTATGGCTCAGGAAAATTAAATGACAAAGAGTCCTGGAACCAGGATCACAACCCAGTTCTTTTGAGTTCTGACATGGGACATTTTTCAAGACCCATGTTCTCTTTCACATAAATAGACTCTATATTGTATTCAAATACAATATTGGGCTCTCACAGAGACCCAGAAATTGGAGGCAATCACTAACCACCACCACTTGCACTACACTTTCCTCTTGAAACCTTTCTTTCCCTTCCCTTGTCTAAGCCAAGAACTGTTAAGTGCACTTCCTTTCTGTTTCCATAATGTGAGGTGTGTTAGACTGAGTTCCTCAAAACAAGGAACTAAATCTGGCTAATCACTGTATCTGGCACACTGTAGAGGAAGCACGTTTGTTAAATGCGTGAATAAATGGATAAATAAACTGATGGTACCACAGTTCTATCTGGGATCATGTGCTTCCTCATGGGAGAACCTCCTTTCATGAAGTTTTCCCTCATGATCCCTCAATACTGTATGGCTGGCTCTTTATGAACTTGTGTATCTTCATGTGTATTTCGCCTGGTGGGACACTTAATTGGGTGGGTAACTGTCTTCACTAGACCAAGTGCTCCTTGAAAATAGGCACTATTTCTCACTCATTATTTTGACTTCAGTATTTTGAAGTATATCTGCCTTTTGTGCCCCATCCATACTCAGCCCGAGGGCTTGTAGCGGTGGGACTAAGAAGTAGAGTGTGTGTAGCAAATGTAGCATCCAAGACACAGAACTGTAAAAAGGCGTCTTTGGGGGCAGGTAGAGGGTCATGTGGTATGGCTGGAGACTAGAGTGAAATGATATTTGCTTGCTGGAATCATGGTCCATAATTATATCTTTAAGAATGAGATTTCTGACATGAGGCACTTGGAATATGTTTCTGTAAATTCAGCCATTTCCTAATAGAATTAATTTCACCTTATTACCAACCCAATCATCTTTTAAAACAATGATCTTTTTTTCTTGATAGCATAGATATTGCCTGTGTCCTCTAAAATGCTTTGCATACCTTAAAGGAAAGTATAATGAAAATTTAAGAGAGCATTATTAATTTTAAGACTCTGTTAAAAATGTATAATTCAAAGCTGTGGTTACTATGCCATAGGATGACTAAGCATAATCAAAATAATAAGCTAATTGTTCTTAATTTATCTGTCTCAATATTAAACATTTTTTTCAATTAATTTTCAAGATCTTCCAAATGTCAATACACGTATCTTCTAAAGGACTTTTTATATTTCTTTTGGAGGTTAAATGGCTATGGCAGCTTCCTCCTGAGTTGGGTAGGCTATTTCCACTTCATAAATCAACTGCTTTTCTCCTAGGACCCAAGGAAACTCCAGATTCATTTATTCCATTTTGAAAGAAAGAATATATATTATTAAGGGTCTTCCAAGTAACCTCACTAGTGGGAAAACAAAAAAATGAAGTTTTTTTCAAGCTCCATCAGGGAAAACTAGAGATTATACAAACATTATTTGTCAGCAAATACATATCGATTGACTAAAAGTTGTTTTGCCTTCTAATTGCCACATTTCCTTACAAGGAACTTGGCAGGTCAGGGATTTGGGTTTATTGGAAGAAAATGAAACGGGTTGCAGAATGACCTGACAGACTGCATATGGGGAAATATACAACAGAGTTACATTTTTAGAAAGGGACTTTGGGCAATGAAAGTGATTTATAGAACCTCTACATGCCTAAACTTGATATTCACTGGGGAGTATTTAATGATAAGAAGTGTGGAAGAGCTTAAATTCAAGCATCAAAACTCGTAGGTCAAGAAAAGGGTAAACCTAAAGACATATAGATCTGACCTTGTGTGGTTGTAATACCCCACAATTGCTTGGCTCTTGGTTTCAAGGGACATTGGCTGCTACAACTCTTGTTTTGACACCTGAGATTATAATTCTCATTACCTCCTCACTGACCAATTGATTTATAGTATTGAGATGAATCTATTTCCATTGAGATGAGTCTATTTCAATCTCTTCTAAATATCAGGTGCTGGTATTAAATGTTGGGAGGGGTACAGAAAATATACTTTTATTCATTCATTCATTTCTTCAACATGCATTTATTGAGAACCTACCGTGTTCTAGGCACTGTACTAGATTCTGGGAATACAGAGGTTAAATAATTTGGACCTGACCTATGAGAGCTCAAAGTTAGAGGAAGTGATTCTAGAGCTCACAAGGGAAGTAGTTTCTAGTTAGTATACTAAATGTAGAAATGAAAGTATATAAAAGTACCCAATAAATGTTGAAAGAAGGGATTGAGGAAAGTTTCAAAGAGGATGTATGGTCTGAGATAGGTTTTAATGGTTGAATAGGAGTTTTTCAGGTTGACAGGAATAGGGCAAAGCAGAATGAACAAAATATGTAAAGGTGAAGAGATAAAATATTAAATTAAGTTTCCAGAGCAAGCATTCTCAGTAAAAATCAAATCCTTAGCAGACCAGAATATGGAATCAACATCGGCTGGAAATCATTCTGCCCCTTGCACTGAGGGCTGAAAAGCACGAGTCTCGTCTTAAGGTTAGTAGTTCATTTTGCATATTTTATAACTGCTCCATTTTGCTGAGAACTAAATGTATTGGTATTAAAATAGATATTCAGCAATGCTAACAACCAAAATGGGTACTGCTTCATAAGTGTAATCCTTTCCCAATGACAGCACAGACGACTTTTGCTACTTTTTATAAAAAGATTTTAGTTTGTGATAATAGAAAACTCCTTTCTTCCTCCTTCTGCTTTCTTCCTTTGTCTCCTTTCTTTCTTTGTCTCTTGACCCTTTTCTGGATCTGGCTGTTGTGAACAGAAAGCCTGTAAATTCACAGGCACAGGGGAACGAACCAAAGAAAATCAAGATTTGTCCAGTTAGCCCTCAATTTTCTCTAGTGGGAGCTCCTCATTTCTGCCTCATGTCAGCTACTCTGAATGAATCAAATCCCTAGTGTGTTGCATAGCTCATGGAATTCTCAAGACAAAGCTACAGTTTGGTGGAATTTAGCTTCATTATACACGATCCCATTGTCTCTATGAAAATTTTAACACAAACGTGTATCTTTTAATGAACTTCTAAACATAGCTTGGAATTCTTATAATTATCATTCAGCAAAGTCACATTAAATTCCTATATATCATCACTTCACATGGAATAATTAAGAAGAGCACAATCGTTTCTGAGAATTCATTACTCTATAGATTTGAAAATAGCAAATTATCTTTTAATTCTACAAAAAATATGAGTAAGATCTGTGAAAATATCCCAGCATTCTGAAGATTGATGAAAACTTATACATTTTTCCTATAATTTAATTCAATAAACATTTACTGAGGCCATACACTTTGCCAAACTCTGAGATTGCACAAGTACATGTAATTCCATCCTTGCCCTGAAAGTTCCCAGACTATTGTCATTGATTACGATCTGCAGGTATTTCTGAAGGTCAGCATTGATTTTTACCATGACTTGTGGTAAGTGGAAATTTCCTTAAATTTAAATATCCAAATTCAGCAGTATGCCCTAAATTGAAATCTCTGTTATTTCTAATCATATTCTGGTTCACCCCATTTCTATCAAGTGCACCAGCCATCCTTTAGGAATATTCATCATTTTTTTCCTCCTTTTTTCCCAATCAGTTATCAAACTTCTCTTTGTTATATGGTTGGAATAACTTTCTCACCAACTCTTTTCTGGCCATTTCTGCATTAACTTTACACCTTTTCGCCTCTCATCTAGACTCTGAAAATCTTCTGTTTACACCGATCTTATCCTTCCCATAAACAAACTGCAGAGATATAATACTGCTGAAAATACCTGTACAAACAACCCTCTGTTAAAATACAATCAGTAGTGGCCCATTGTCAATAAAAGTCACAAACTCAAATGTCTAAAAGGGCCAGGTAGGTAACAAAATGGGTGAAGTGAGTAGAATGAGTACAGTAGGGAGTGGTAGAGACTCTGGCATGCATGGGCTCCAGTTAAGAGACAGAAAGAGCTTAGTTCTAGTTGATTGTTTTTCTATTGGAAAGCAAGGTTATTTCTGAAAGTTTTTCCAAGAAAAAAATGTATAAAATTTCCTAAATTTTTAAGACACTGTGTGTCTCACAGAAACTATATCTATATGTGTATCTGTGGTTCTGGTACACACCTCTTACCAGATAGGGAAGGCAGGCTGCTGGCCTGTGAACTCTGGTGTATAGCGTTAGACCAGTTCATGTCTCCCAGACTGCAAGGCCCTGCCAAGCCTAGCCCAGTGTCTCTTTCTAATGTCATCTCTTGTTATTATCTGATCTTGATATTCTATGTTTTATGGGTACTAAGGCTGGTATTCACTCCCTACGACAACTTAATGAAGTAGGGATTATTATACCCATTTAAAAGATGAAAAAGTTATGTTACAGAGAGGTTGAAAAGTTCAGCGGTAGCTACAGAGTTAGTAATTGGTAGTTTTATGGTTCAAATACAGCCTTATCTGATTCCAAAACCTATGCCTTTTACACTGGGCTCCACTGTTCCCCAGACACATGCATAATAAGGATCCTTACGCGTCCTGCGAGGAACCTCTGAGGAAGAAACTAATTTTACGCTCATTTTACAAGTGAGGGAAGTGAGTTACGTGACTCGTCTAACGTCACAAAACTGTGAATAGGTAGAGCCAGAATGTGAACCCACACGATTCAAATCCAGAGTCTCCTTTCATATTCAACTTTATACTATGTTAAATAAATAGAAAAATGAATGAGCAGCTAAGTAAAGAAAGCTTATTTTAAAAGCCAACTCAAATGCACCTTTTCCTATAATGATTTCCCTGTTCCTCTTCACCAGAAGTAATCTTTCCCTCCACTGAGCTCCCATATTACTTACCTGTATTTCTCTCATCTGCCTTGTGTTAAAATGTGCATACAGATCTCACCTCTTTTCCTAAACAAGGTCAACAAGTTGTGACCATTCACTGCCCCTTGCTCACAGCTGGAGCTTTATAAAATTGTGTTGAATGAAATTAGAAATGCACAAACTAAGGGGTTTTATCCATATTCCAAAATAAAAAGCCTGCTATGTCTAAATGTAGTAAAATTAATAATTAAAAATAAAATGCTGTTTAAAAACAAAATTTATCTATATTTCTCAGCATACCTCTTGCTGGCGATGCTTAAAAATCTCAGTTCAGTAAAAGGCATCAAAACTGTTTATTAAGTTATTTAGAAAATATAGAATGTATTTGTAAAATATTAAGAGAAAAAAATTCATTTGGTCAGGAAATAAATCAGGGCTTAAGTGTGGGCGGTAGTGTCAACAAGCAAACCAATTCCCCTGGTAACACATTGCATAAAAACATTTTGTTCAAACCAGGGTGTCCTGCTGTGTTGTGTAGTTTCCTGCCAAAATGTTCCTTTGCTGTCATGTAGATAGCCAAAGCTATCTGTTAGGAAAACTCCCTTCTCTACTCAAATAGACCAGTCAGCACTTTCAAAGGCCCACAGGAAACAGACGCTCATCTTGAAACCATCAGGGACGGTCTGGATAAATACAGGTGGCCTGATATCATGTAGTCTGAAAGACTACCCTCACCTGAACTCTGAATCAGAAGTGACTTTAAACTCTATCCTTAGCACTGGAGAAAATAGCCCCCAGTGCTCTAGGACAGGGCTTATTTTCAAGTGTACTTTGCTGAGGAAATTTCCTAAGAGCAGGGTTGGGATCTTTATAGATAACTACAGCACTCTGAGATAGTAAACTAGATTACATTCTCCAGATGCCCTATAGTTTAATTAGAGCATCCAAACATGTGACATGATGCCAAATTTTTCCCACTTTACTGCTCTCTTTGCCATGTTAGCATGAAAAGAAAAATGCACTGTAAAATCAAAAGCATAAGTATTTAGAAATAATTCCCCATCATTCTGCTCCAAAATAAATATGATAAATAAATAACACGTAAATACTAATATACACAGATTCACTTAGCAGGACTTCTGGCAGAGAACATTCCTAATGGGGTTATGTATGAATTTAGTTTGCACTGCAGTCAAGAAATTCTTAGTAACAGTCCAGTCAATCTCAACACCCCAGAGGGGACATAATGAGGGCTTCTTCCCCACTATAGTAAAATGTCCTGAACTTTGGTGTTGCTGATTTGGAATCTAAGCAGGCTGGGGTCAAAGAGTCCGGCCTGAGGGGTGAGGAGTTTTGCCTGGCAGTACTGGTGAAGAGAAGTAGCAATATAGAAGAAGCAAGGGGAATTCATTTTTGAGAGTAGGGTCAGTTGAAGGAGAAAACTTCAAATGAGGTGTTTGAAGGTATGTGGTGAAGAAAAGAGTGGACAGCTAGGAAGTGATGTGTGTAGAATTGTTCCTCAGGATTGTGGAATGCAATGACCCTCAAAGGTGAGAGGCAGGAAAGAAGGTAGAAAGCAGCCAGTGACTAACTTTAGCCTATGCTCACTTTCCTTGTCCCGGAAAATGTCAGCAATCTTTTAACTTCCATAGCTTGTGTGTGTGTGTGTGTGTGTGTGTGTGTGTGTGTGTGTGTTTGAAGCTCTGAAGAGGAAGGGAGATAACCATGTACAAATTGTTAAGACCTCTAATTATTTTAGGGAGATGTGACTGATAGTCACTCCTTGGTACTCGCTGTTAGAAAAGCAGTCTGATTTAAGCACTTCACTATGAGGAGAATTTTGATTAGCTGAGAGGGAACACCTGCCTTTCATTCACCCAACTTCCAAGGGCAGCCCTAGAGCAGAGAAGAGGGAAACAATGTTTCTGGCCTCAGATCCAGAGCAGAGAGCATAAGAGCACAGGCCCAGGGATCAGACCACGTGATTTGAATCTGGCTCTGCTGTCCCTTTGCTGTGTGAATTGTGTCAACTTTATCTCTTTCTGCCCCAGTGTCCTCATTGGTTTAAAAATTGGGATCATAATATTACCTATTTACAGGATTGTTGTGAAAATTGAGTTGAATATTAAATGTTTAGAGCATGACACAGAGGAAGTGCTCAATAGATATCGTTATTCATTCTTAGTTAGTTTTGGGATTATTACTTAGTTTTAGTGGTACCCGTGAAGAAAGTGAGCGGTCTTGTTTGCCCTGGGTTAGAGAACAAAGTCTCCATGGAGTCCATTAGGTGGGCTTTTTTTCATTTTTTACTTTCTCCTACTCTTCGTTCCGGTTTTCTAAGTATAATAATTTTCATTTTAACTACTTACTAAGCTGATTATTATTTCTGCCTGTTTATTTGTGCACAGTGTGATTTTTCTATACCATGAAATCTGTTTTGTGCAGACATAAAAACCCGTAATTCATTAGCCAAACATTAAGACAAAAAGTAAGCTACTTTCTCCAACCGTACTGTTATGTAGACATTAACATAGGAAATGTGCTTTAACTGCATCCTCTGCAATTAATGATGCAAGTCATGATGTAAGTCATTATTTATTAAGAATAATTTTCACAAAATTTACTGATTTCACTGATTGACTTAAAAAAGAATAAAGAGCCGCTGTGTGTTATTTCTAACTTTAATAGAAACCTCTATTTAGCTTGTCCTCAGATTGACATGAGTC
Organism: Equus quagga; assembly: GCF_021613505.1. Classification (NCBI taxonomy): domain Eukaryota; kingdom Metazoa; phylum Chordata; class Mammalia; order Perissodactyla; family Equidae; genus Equus; species Equus quagga. The sequence goes on along the minus strand of NC_060284.1, from coordinate 9,659,532 downwards.
AACATTAGTTTAAAACTAGTAAAAGTTTAAGTAAACTTTTTAATAGACATTTCCAAAACCTCAAAAACTGAAAAATCATTTCTGCCTGCAAATGTGAACTCCTGAGGAAAAGCAGTTTCTTGGGTATCTTACAGATCTCCATCTCTGGCAGGCCTGCCTCTTCAAAGGTGTCCATCAGGATGTCCACTTGTTCAAGGCAGTCTCTGTCCATGGCTTGGCCAAGGCCAGACGCTATCTGTTAGTGTTCTGACCTTCCTCATTGCTTTCATCTTCCAAGTCTTTGCTGCTTTCTCCTGAGGCTCACCATGAGCTGTCGGAAAGATCTGATGAGGACCTTTTTATTTCTTCTCAGGCCTGAAGCATAAGCTCCTGATTTGCACGCATTCCTGCTAGTCTAAACTTAATGTTAAGGCAGAATAACTCAGAGTGGCTTAGAGATGTGCGACAGGATCAAGGACAGCCCCCAGGGTTAACACTGATTACAAGATCATATTTTCCTAAAAATAATTCCTTTCTTTTTAGCTGCTTCTTCAAAACCTGCAAGATCATCCATAAGGATTGGATAATTAAGAATGATTTTGAAATGCCTTATTGTTGCAAAATAAGTGTGTCCTTTTCTTTTTATTAACCATAAGTAACGCTGACTTTAATTCAGTAATACAATCCTCTCCTTTGGGAAACATTAACTGTGGAAGGATCAGGAGGCCCTTATTTGCACACTGTGGTGTGACTCAATCCCAATTGTTCATGAGGAGAGGCCCACTTCATAAAATTCTTCCTTTCACTCCTTTCCCCATTGAGGCGTCATGTCTTTGTTAAGCGATGGTTTTACCATAGCTCTCATTAGTTTGATTAATGGTATACCTCTAATAGAGGCCACCACCTGACATTTGGGAAAAAAATACATGGCAGGTAATTTTTAAAAATACAGAACCTGTACCCTTAACCTAGTTTCATTCCCTCTGGTAAAGGTGGCAATTGGATGTGACACTTATCAATGGGAGCGGTCTGACATCCTCTCTTTCCCTCCTTCCCCAGTTCAATTAAAAGAGTGATAGCTTGGTTTTCTAGAGAAACTGAACAAATGTAGGGAGTGAGCTGTTGAATATCTGCAGCACAGTAAGTGCAAGCTATGACTCTACAACTTTTAAACTTTACATTTCCTGTCAATTAGATGCATTAAGGTTTCACTACAGTATTGAATTAATGGAGTGATTCTGTTCCTAATAGATAATGCATCTCAGTGCCTTCCTTGTCTTTCCAATTAGAAAAACAATGAGGTGTAAAAATAGGCCAATTTCAAACTTTTCAAATGCTGAACTAAACTTCACATTCGAAAGTCTTTGCTCAGAGTTGGCTTTGGGTCTCACTAATGAGCCCACTTTCTTCTCTTTTGATCTTTAGAATTATTTCAGTTGTTTCTCTGGTCCTGGTGGTTCTCCACTGTCTCTTGTAGTAAAAGGATTTGACTTTAGTTTCAGAATCTATTTGTTCTGAGAAAAAGAGGTTTTAACACTAGGAACAGATAGAGTGTACAAAACTGGCCTTTGACAAACTCTCACCTAGTAGGCTTGTCTCAGTCTGTGTGTGACTACTAAAATCACCCCTTTGCTTCCAGTTCAGTGCACAGGAGTCAATACCCGCAATTTCTATTCTCGTATGGCCTAATGGACAAGGAACTTATTTTAAATTTCCCCAAACAAATGGCAAGTTCTTTTGTTGTTTTTATTGGTTTGTTCTTCCATTTAATGCTCTATTCCCATATCTAAGTCTATTTCTCTCCAAAGAATAGAGAGCCCATATTTCTCAGCCATTGTACAAGCCCTTCCCCGCCCACATGCCACAAACATGATGTCACTTCAGCCTGGAATCGGATGACAGCAGCTGTCCTTGGGCATAGATGTCCTCTTTAATCAAAGTGAGTTCCCTAATGGGCACTATAATGACATTCATTTGCCATTTGAATGTACCTGATGTGACACCTGAGGCAATGCCATGATTACTTTCTCTTAAAAATGTAAAATAATTTTTACAAAATCAAAAACGCAGAAATATTGCCTAAAGAAGAAGTTCACTTTAAAAAATAGCAATATTATCATGAACTGGGAAAAGTGCTATAATCTTCTACCTCACAAATGATAATAGGTCATTTCATATTCAACTTGGTAACAAAATTCTGTATTTGAGAATAAGAGATCTATTGGTTACAAAAAATTAGTTTATAGGTTCTATAGAGTTTCCTGAGTTAAGATATAGGATAATGACGGTAATTTAATGATAACATTGCTAGGTGCATTATAGAAATCAGATGTTTTACTCTCTTGAATTTTAAAGGTATTTAATAACGGCAGCAATTGTTCTACACTAGAAGTAATATTTAAAACTAGATTAATATTTTCAAGGTTTCTTTTTACATGAAATCTCTAATACTACTGTAACTAAAATGAATGCTGGAAAGTATTTCATAAGAAGTTGAAAGGCACATTTAACAGTGTGTATGGGAATGTCCCTCCACTGTATATTAGTAGAGTATTTATTAGCTATAATGGAAAATATTTTCGAAAATTTTAGAGGAATTTCTTAATAGTTTCTTATTTTGTCAAGATCACAGACCTGAGGGTGGAAGAATCTTCAGAACATACACAATTTATCTTCAGCCTCCTGGAAAGAGGCATTGAAAGATAGATGCTGTTCATGATGAGGTTGTGTCTTGTCCAAGCATAATGAATCTACAAATTAAGCTCAATAGATAGTGTCTTTTCCCTTCAAAAGAATCACCAGGGAAGACACTCTCATAACCTTCCCTTTTACTCTGTTCCACTGTCTAACAAGCCATAACAGCCAGGCTTCTAGCTCCCAAAGTGTGACAGAGCCAGGTCATCAAGCAGCATAAAAAGAAAATAAAAGGACGGAATATTGTGATCAATGGCAACTTCCCAGGCGATTTTGGAACTAACAAATGCCTATTACCAATCATCTAATAGGCAGTGACAGCGAGTTGCAAAGCAAAGTGAGCACAGTTTTGATTTAGACCTGAAATGAAATGCTGACTCTGCTGTTAAGTGGCTGTGTGTGATCTCCAAAGCTACTGCTCTCAGAGCTTCGGCTTCCTCATCCCAAAATGGGGAGAATAGCACCTGATTTGAAGGAATTTGTGAGAGTTCTAAACAAAATCGTTCTGGTATATCATAACACACAATGATTAGTAGCTGTTATCTCTAGTTTTTGACTAATTGACCAGACGGAAAGCACTGAAGCAGGTGATCTGTGGAGTGGATGGGAATGTGTATAAGACACCATTCTTGCCCCGTAAGGAGGATAAAAGCAAGAATTGGACCCTACAGTGTTCTGTGTGAGCAGCATTGCATACATTCTTCTCATATTGGCCCTGTGGAGGAGGTAGGGCTATTCCTATTCTGCAGATGAGGAACCTGAGGATTTGCGAGGTTACCTAACCTGCCAGCATCGTGACCCCAGAAAGGGTACTCATAACCACCACATTATACTGGGTCACATGATAGTGTATTGTCTCCAGTGGCATAGATATGTACAAACATGTCTGTAAAAGAGAGTAAATGAGGGGATCATTGTTGCTAGACACAGAGAAGTACTTCTCTGGTTCAGTCTTTCAAATATGGAATTTTCACACCATGGTGTGCAGTGAGCTAGTAAACGAAATCTAATTTTTGGTCATACCCTTTAAAGAGCTAATCCTTGAATACTGGGATTATAGAAAGTAACCATACCCCTCTTCCCATAGGGGATCCCGTTTCTTCTGAAACTAGAGTTCAAATTAGTATTTGCAGTTTGCATTTTCGTACAGAAACTGAAGAGACATTTATATTTTATGTAATCTTTTTTACCAAGGATTTCTCATGTCACCCTTGTTTCCTCTACTGAGTAGGTCAGGGTTCTCCAGAGAAACAGAACTAACAGGATGTGTATACATAGAAAGAGATTTCTTTTAAGGAATTGGCTCATGCGATTATGGAGGTTGGAAAATCCCAAATCTGCTGGAGACTCAGGGAAAAATTTTTGCTGCAGTTCAAGTCAAAGGCCATCTACCAGCAGAATTCCCTCTTGCTGAGGGAGGTCAGTCATTTGTTCTATTCAGGCCTTCAACCGATTGGATGTGGCCCATCCATGTTATGGGGCACAGAGGGCAATCTGCTTTACTCAAAGTCCATCATTTAAATGCTAATCTAATCCCAAAACACCCCCATAAAAACATCCAAAACAGTGTTTGACCAAAGACCTGGGCACCATGGTCCAATCAAGCTGACACATAAAATTAACATTCACAGAGGTTTTGTTGTGACGCAGACCTATCGCTAGCATTCCAAATGTCCCAGTGTGGTCATTCGACCACTGGAGTTTTGTAAGTAATGATTACTGTGAGAATCATAACCTTTATGTAGTAGAGTGAGGTCTACATCTTTAAAGTAAATATTAAACTAGACATGCCAGATCATTTATTTTTCAGTATAATAGTGGAGAAAAAGAATAGTTAAAGCTTTTGTTTTCATATCTGAAATACCACAGAAACAGACTAATATCATTGAAAAGGGACTCAGTCTCTTGACTGGATCCCAATAGCAGAGTGAATCTACTTATTAGAACTCTTTTTACTATTTTTCTTTAAATCTGGAGCTCAAATAAAGAATTACTTTGGAACACAGAAAAATACTGATTTTTAACATAATGTAATGATGTGGTAATTCTGAACATTTTAGAGTATTTATGGTAGCAAAATTCTAAACGTGTTTGCAGCAGTTGAACTATATTTTACTCACTGTGCATCACTCTAGAGTTGTTGATGTATGCTATTTCTTGATTCACTGAAATCAGGTGTGAGAGAGAAACTTAGACTGAGCCCACTTCTCTAGTCCTTCATAATGCAAGGCTTCCAGGAATTATATTACAGAAAAAGAGAAATCTGCTCTGGAGATAATGCGTATAATCACATTTGCTAAAAATGGAAAAGCCTTATTACATTCTTGTTTGGTATCTATTTTACATCATCACCTGCAGCTATGCTCTGTCACCATTATTCTCATACTAGTAAGAAGAAATCGCCACTAAGAACCTCAAAATAGAGGACTTATTTTGTAAAGCTGTAATTATGTAACTCGAGTTTCAGCATCTCCTTCAAAGAATAACAATGCGAAGGCTCTAAGACTATTAGAAAAGAAGCACTTTGAAGAATCCTTTGTGAAGATATTTTCTCCAAAAACATACTTGAATCTTTGCAGAAACTAGGGTAAAGGTTCTGTTATGGAGAACAGTTTAAATGCCCTGGTTAAAATCAAATCCTCTGGAGTGTTTGCAAATGATGTACCCGGTTCTGCTGATGAAGAAGCAGCCTATTTTATCACAATCAAAATTGTATCTGTCTATCTAAGCTTTATCTCTATGTCTGTCTTGATTTTGTCTTCCATGGTTTCAATTTTTATTCCTTCTTTAGAAAAATTTCGTTCCTGTGAAGAGTTTGTAGAAAATTGTCATAACAAATCTGATGTTTTCTTCATCCAGCTGTACTGCTATTTCGAATCTTCCTCTCCAAGGATTCTTCCTGGGACCCTTTGCTCCTGCTGTTGGATAGATGTCTGAGGGTCATAAAGGTTCCATTCCAGCACAAATTAGCCATAACATTTCAACTTTCCCAGTGTGGTCAGCCAGCCACTGGAAGTTTTTAGGTGATGTTACTGTGAGGATTTCATATTCATTTCTATTTTAAAAACAGCTTGCGTTTTAATCTCAAAGCCCATTACAGAATACTGAGTCAACTTTATATTAACTATTGGAAATATCTCTTTATTGAAACCAATTTTTAATTTTACTTCAACTTTTATTGGATCTATTTTTTAATCAAATACTGGTGTTTGCATTTCAAGACTAAATCTCATTTGATTAATTTCAGGCCACTTTTTTCTAGACTTTTTGCACTATTATACCATCTCTCATTGCTTGATATCCTTTCGCATCTGAGGATTTAATTAATGTCATTAACAACCAACTGCAGATCATTTATGAAGATGTTTAGCAGAATAAAGTTCAAGCCTACTCTGAATGATAACAAAACACTTCACACTCACTGCTGAAAACTCAAAACGTGCCTTTCTATTTCCCATTTTGCTCATCAGTAGGCTAGATACAACCTTCTTTTGTGACCTCAATACTTCCCAATGGGATTCTCAGTATCCAAACATATCAGCGATTTTTGCTTTCATCAAAAGTAGGAGTTCTTCACTTGCCGTGAATAATGATTTTCCCCTACTGGTTTTGTATATATGCATAGTTGTATTTTTCTTTAGCAAAGATTTGTTCATAGAGTTATAACTAATTCCCGAAAGAGAACATAGCTCCCAAAGTATATAAAACCATGTGCTTTCTTACATAGCTATATTTAAAACATAATTTATGCTGTGTTTTACCTGTGTGGTAGAACACAACTATTTACCCCTTGGTGTCTAACCTCTGGGTTATTTGTATCATCTAAATTCATTTTCTTATAAAGTGAAAGCATATACTTATGATTTTCCAGATAACTTATTCGAAATATTGTTTTAAATACGTACTATTTTGAGTGAAAAAAGAAAAACTAGATTGCAGAAACTGGAAAAATAAGATCATATGTTTTCATAAATATATTCCAGATAATGTGTACGAATGGGATATTATCTAGGAATTATAAAACTTTTAGAAAAATAAATCCTGTCAGTCTTATCGGGTGGTCTTTTCTAACACTAATGTATTTAGAACATCAAGGAGAATCCAAACTCATCTTACTTTTAAAATGTGCTTCCTATTGATTTATCCAGAAGAGAAATGAGGGACCTGGATTATATATTTTAGTGTATTTCTAATTAGATGAGTGCCCAATCGTGAGTGATTAACCATAACTCTATATCTATTTCATGGAGCTTGCTTTACTGTTTTAAATGGATGTTAATTAAGGCTGTGACAATGCGGGGGAGAGGGGGACGGGAATTGCAGTTGTATATTCAGGAATATTAAAAGAACATTCATCTAGAAAGCAAGAAGTTATCTTCTCTTTATTTAATATAGGGTAAGTAGAGTGCTGTGTTCAATAGGGGCTCATTATTAAAAGAGAGATACAGAGACTGTGAAGAGTGTTAACAAAGAGGACAACAGACATGAATGAATGTTCTGCAAAAGATAAAGAATGAATGTATTTCAAGTGAAAAAAAAAAACCTGACGGGAAATGTAATGTCAAGCTTCAAGTATTTTTACAATAAGAGCATAAGGTCTGGAATGAGAGAAACCTGTATTTGAATTCAGGTTCAACTCTTAAGGGCTGGCAAACTTGGAATCTCTCCTATATGTAAAAGTGGGATAATACCTACTTTGCTAGAGTATTGTTGGGAACAAGTTGGTATTATTTCTATTTTTATCAGATACTCCTCATAAGCAATTTCAAAGCAGTGTCACAGAGGCCTTTTGGAACTACTAGTCAGAGAGTTGCTTGTGCGTAGGTTAGTATTGGTGGAGAATGGAAAACTAGGGGAAAAGGCTGCCAGGTCACAGAAGACACTAGATTAGTCAGCTCCTTATTTAACACACATACACGGATGAGTTTGGCAGAATTCAAGTTTTGCTGACTACATTGAGATACAACTTTTGTTCTTCCTCTCCTTTCTTTCTTAGAAATGTCAATAAACACAGCTATGGGCCTCCGCGGGGGGTTGAATCGTCAGATCCGATTTCGCCACATTTCTTTTCTCAGATGTGTGGTGGAGGATCATAATGTATGACAGAGAAAGAATCAGGCGTTGCTTGTATTTTTTTTCTTGGTTTTGGTTTAACTACAGCACAGAGTACTATATATTAAAATGTTTATTAACGTATATTTAAAAAGTTGACAAAAATATAAGTGCAATATTTTCTTAGATTAGAGTAAGCTTTTACAAATAAAAATTTTCTTTTCTTTCTTTTTCAAAAATTTGATATCTGTAGTTCTAATTTTTTCTTAGATAGTCTTGATATACACCAGAAGAAATATGTTTCATCAGCTTGCATTGTTTTTCCAAACACGCCTGTGTGAAGAGTATTAACTCTAAATAATTTTGGTTACTGTTGTATTTCACTATTCTTGAGGAAGATCAATTTCGCAAAGTTCCTTATGTTATCAGTGCAGATAAATATAACTGCTATGTAATTGTGTATAGTTAATCCTTTCTATGGCTTCACAGGGTAGAATTTTATAAGAAAATTGAAATAGAAAATGGAACTTTGTGAACAATAAGACCTAACAAAATAACTTATGGTACAAGATGAAGAAAAATAAGCTTTCATTACATGCCCAGAGTTTCCTTCAAAATAGCATATGTAGATTTAACATTCCCAGATTTTTCTATTTGGGTTTGACTCAAGTCAATAATGTGTGATAAATAGGCAGATATTAGGAGGCAGGGGCATTTTGAGAAAATGAGTCAGCCTAGTCAGCCATTCAACACTAGCTTTGCCTTCTTGTTTGTTAATTATCTGAAACACCAGACTCATGATTTTGCACCTCATTGAAATAAATACATTAATTAAATGTAATACACACACACACAACACACACACACCAGGCTCACTATATACCAGGCATTGACATATAGTTATATAAAATCGTACTTAAACTTCTCAGTAACTCACTATCTCCATTTTAGAGATAAGAAAACTGAAGCATAAAGAGATTAAGTAGCACAAGGTCACATAGTTATAAATTGGCAGTCATGATACAAAACAAAGTTGTCTAACTCTGGAATCTGTTGTTTTACCATTAGGCCATTATGCCTCTCTGGGCTTCAGAGTGAATTGGAACATTCAGAAACTGGAGGATTAGAGAAAATTACAGAGCCATCCCTTCTGGGCGTAGGTTTTCCTATGATTAATTCTTGAGGTGGTTAGGATGGGGGACTGACAGAGGGGATAACCAGAGTGGATTCCTTAATCCACCATCCTCTTTTGTTAGAATCATGAAATTGCACACATAAAAGGAATGAAGGGAGAGTGAAAGAAAACAGCTGACTGGGAAGCGTAGGTTGTAGGTTAATAATAACAATAATTGCCACTTCTTAAATGCGTGTGTGCAGGTACTGTGGTAACAATATTTTATGTTTTGGTAGATTGCAGATGTGGCAGCAGTTCTCTACTGATCCTAATGTCTTTGCTCCTTTGCAATGTGATTTTGCAGTTCTTCCCAGTAAGAGATAGAGTCTATTCTCACAATACTTGAATCTTGGCTGCCCTTGTGACTTTGACCAATAGAATGTGGCAGAGGCAACATTTTGCCAGTTCTGAATTTTGGTTGTAGGAGGACTGAGGGTACTTATTTGTTCTCTGTCTTGAACCTCTGCCATACCATGAGGAAAGGTTGGTGGACATGCATGGCCCACTTAGCCTGCTGGCCCTTGCTGGCAGCTAGCCAACTACTAGCCAAAGACCACGAGAAAGCCTCGCTGAACCCAGCCAAGCCTGACCCAGATCAACAGATCCGATTTCTCTCTCCTTGTTTCCAATCCAAATCTTTAAACCATGAATCAAGACAAGTTTTATGAAGCAAACTCCAATATCTATGGAGGTGGTTTCACATTCCAACACAAGCCAGTTTATTTGGTTAACATTATAAGAAGATAGGCCAAAATCCAAGACTGAAGCAAAACATTTATTTATTCAACAAGCATTTATTAAGTGCCTGCCATATGCTGGGCCCTGTGCTTGGCCCTATTCGACAGTTAATTTAAAAAGAATCTATGATTTCAGAAACAACTCTAAGCTGAATAATTCAGGCAGAACAAGGCAAGTTATTCCTCAGGATGCAGCCTAATTGGGAAGGTCCTAGTTTAAATGCTGTCCTTATACTGCTGTGAGCTTGCTATGGATCTGAAGGGAGATGCGCATAGAGTTCTAAAACAATTTGTCAAAATAATTAAGCATGTTAAGAATAGGACTTGGAACTAAATTTCTTTAACCCACTCTATAGAGAACACAGTATAAATTTGGTGCAACTGATTTATAAGACCGGGTAGAGTACAGCCATACGCCCCAGTCAAATACTGAAAGATGGACCCAGCTTTATATATTGCCAGGGATGGAATTGGGAGTCACACCGAGTACCAGCCTGCTAGAGCCATCAGCTCAAAATGGCATTGCCCACTTGTTTTGTATGCAGCTCTGCTTTCTTCTTTATTGCCCCTAGCTCATGAAAACACTGATTTCTTCCAGAGAGCTTCTCTCAGTAGAGAATTCTAGGCTTCACCAACCATGGGGAAATAAATTTCCTCTTCTCTCACAGTGTATAATTTTCTCTTTCTGACTCTTGAGAAGGAACCGTTGATAGGAGTTCATGGAATTTGCCTTTAGAAAACAATAGGTCCTGACTCAGAATTTTACAAGGACTATTTTATTTTCCTATTACATAGGAAAGTCCCAACACCTTGTCACAGCCAGATACAAGGAGTACTTTTCTCAAGTTAAAAAAATCTTTCTGGGGCCGGCTCATTGGCGCAGTGATTAAGTTCGCACATTCCGCTTCGGTGGCCCGGGATTCGCCGGTTGGGATCCTGGGTGGGGACATGGCACTGCTTGGCAAGCCATGCTGTGGCAGGAGTCCCACATATAAGGTAGAGGAAGATGAGCATGGATGTTAGCTCAGGGCCAGTCTTCCTCAGCAAAAAGAGGAGGATTGGCAGCAGTTAGCACAGGGCTAATCTTCCTCAAAAAAAAAAAAATGTTTCCATGGTATTTGATTTACATTTATATTATTGCAAATAAATACATAATAAACAATGAGAATTCTATTTTCTAATGATCTCAAAAATAATAGCATATGTGAGTAAAAAAGATAATTTCTCCTTTTGATGAAAGTAATGAAAATGCGTTCCTGCTGTATCATGTCTCTGGATCTGTTTTTCATGAGCCTCAGAGCCTAAGGAATGGCTGTTTTTTTTCCTCTTTGAGTTCATAAATATATAAATCATAAATATATAGATGCTTAGTTATTTAATAACACTGTATATTCTTAATGTGCTGTTTGTAGTGAAGACCACTCAGTCAAAGCCAACCGTTTAAGTAGAGCAGAGAAGGAAACAAATTCCAGATACCGTGGGCTTCCCTGATTGAAATTCTCCATGCATCGTTGCAATGTGCTTCACACCTGGGTTTCAGAAGAGGCCATCCCGTTTTGCCTAAGTGGACATTGGCTTTCTGACTTAGTAAAGCTCTTCTTTCTCCACTCTGCTCACATGGTGCGTAGTGTTAAAGAGTTAGACCTAATCCCCACTGACTTGTTGTTAACCCCTTTATCCTCAGTCCAGTTCAACAAATCTTTATTGAAAGCCTACCAAGTATTGTTATTTGATGTTTTATTATGGTTTATAGGTGACCTGGATGAAACTTCACAAGGAGAATGTGATGTCTATTTGCAGTTCTAAATTGTATAGACATCAGAGCTAACCCTCACACTGTGGGCCTTTAATTTGGTTTGACACATGAGGTCACATCAGCCAGTGCCTTAGAGGACTTCTTTTTGTAAAGTTGATCATTTACCCCTATACTCTCAAGCAAGAAAAATCTAGAGCAACTTTCCTTTCAGCTTTGTATCTCTGATGAAGAGCTTTCAGATACATGGCACAAGTGGTATGTCACTTTGATCGTCTGGTTGTCAGTTCGTAGTGCTATGTTGATTCTGTCACTAGTATCACCATTCTTCCAGCCTATATTTTACTCTTTCCTCTCATTCAAACCTAGTACTCAATCTGTCATTGCATCCTGTCATTTCCTCCTTTGAACTGTCTTTCAGCTTCTGCCCTCCTCTCCTTTCCCATTGCCACCACACTAATCTAGGCTTGTGATTATTGCAAAGGTGCTCAGTTGATTTTTCTCACTTTAGTCTCTACCATCTCTGATCCACCTTGCATATTTATACCAATCCAATGTTCCTAAAGCCTTTCTTTCCTTCTGTTAGTCCCGGTTCAGTAACCTAGAGTTATTCCCTCTTACCATTTTATAAAACACACTTGAACTGGTGCATCTTACTCCCTTCAAACCAGGGCTCCGACTTGTCCCAGCACATCCCACGGACACCACACTTATAAACATGCTCATTCCTGCCTCATTGCTTTTTTAATGTTTTCTTCCAATCCAGAATTTCCTTGGGATACCCTCTCTTACAGAAATCCTATTAATGTCCTCAGGGACCAACACAAGTTCTGTTTCTCCCAGCATCTTCTCCAACAGCTTCAGCCCACACTCGCATCCTCTGTGCTTCCTTAGCACTCATTAATCCTCTATTATAGCACATATCACAATATGCACACTCACACGATTGTGTCTCACACTAAATAATGAGCTCTCTGATGACAGAAAACAATCTTTCTTGTTCAATCTTGTAATGCCATGTGCTCAGAAGTGTTTAGCTCATAGTAGGTTCTCAATGAAAATTTGTCAAAGCATTTAGTAATTTCTCCTTCTCTAAATCCTTAACTCTAAGCAGAATAAAAGTTTAGCGATACATCTGGTAGCTAAAGATGAGGAATGCAGTGACTAACATGCATGGACCACAGAATGAAGGAGCTTTCACGAACCCACACAATCTGTTTTATTTGTAACTGTTTTCTTCCCAAAAGCAGAAACCATATCTTGTTAGCCCTTTGATCCTTTGATAATATCTAGTACAGTACCCATAACTAAGAACCTGGTGTTTTGAATATTTAGGCTTCTAGAGCACAGGATTCCCAGGGTCTGTCACAGCAAAGACTGAGTGAGCTAAAGCACTGTCCTAAAATCCCTACTGATTTTCTGTTTACATCTTTATGTAGTACCTGTGAAATCAAAGACGGCTACTGTATGCTTTATTTTCATTAGTCCATGTAATAGATTCATGCTTAAGGCTACTTTGAAAAATGCGCAGTCAGTCTTTGGAAATGCTTCCTAACTTAACAGGTTAAAATATCTCCAGAACTCCTAGATCCAGGTAATGTTGATGGTATATATTTTTTCCCTGCAACTATGGTGTCATCTTCTTAAAGGCAGAAAATTTACTTATGTAATTGTTTCCCATGGCATGTGGTATTCTGCACAGAGTAAATACTAAGTGAATATTTGCTGAGTGAATGACTGAATTATAACAACCAAGGACTAAACTTTGTAGTGGCTCAGACAGAGAAATACCAATACGGAATAAAATAAAGAAGTATCCTAATGGAATGGAATTTCAAACCTTCCCATATGATGTTCCCTGTCCCCCTTTGTATTTTGTTGAACACAGCCACTCCCATTAGTTTACATGTTGTCTGTGGCTGTTTTATTGCCACAACAAGTAGAATAGAATAGTTGCAACAGAAACTTTATGGCCTAAAAAGCCAAAATATTTGCTATTAGGCCATTTACAGAAAAAGTTTTTCAACTCTTGGCCCAGAGCAATGCCTGACACCCAATAGATATTCAGTAAATGTCTGTTATAGGAATGAATGAAATAAGAAATACACGAATCAGGAATAAAACTCAGATAACACTTCACCATGTCTTCAAAGGTCCTTTGTATGTCTTGAAATGCTTAGAGATCCTGAAATAGCTGCCCAGTCATATTCCTTGATCTATAAGTACCCATAGTCTTGTGGAGAGCATTTGAATTTAGCCCACAGTTAAGGTTGATTTGTATAAACCTTTTTTGACGGGCTGATGTACTTCAAGAAGGCTAGACAGAGGAAAAGAGAAATGAGGTTTCTGAAAGAAAATCACCGTTGAGTAAAGAATTCTGGTAATGCTGGGCTACAAGTGGAACTACTTGGGGAAAGTAGTTATGCTGGGCGATAAAAGGCTGTGCCTGACATTTCCCTGGCCCCACTATCTTGGGAAGGATTGTGTTACAATATCGAGAATAGAACTAGACATTTCACTGTGGACTCCAAAACTAAACTGTGAGATCCCTTTTCTTAGAAAGACCATGTTAAATGGAGCAGAGGTTTTTCCTGCTAGGTAGAGAGGGAGGAAATCTTTGTGTCTTAGTTCAGTCTGCTATAACAGAAATTTATAGACTAGGTGGCTTGTAAACAAAAGAAATTTATTTCTCACAGTTCTGGAGGCTGGAAGTTTGAGATCAGGATGCCAGCATGGTCAGATTCTGGTGAGAGCTCTCTTCCTGGTTTGTAGATGACCATCTTTCTTGTTGTATTCTCACATGGCAAGACCAGAGGGGGAGGGAGAGGAAGAAATCTCTCTCCTGCCTCTTTCAATAAAGGCACTAATCCCATTCATGAGTGCTGCACTCTCATGACTTAATTATCTCCCAAAGGCCCCATCACATAATCCACCACATTGGGGGTTAGGATTTCAACATATGAATTTTGGGGGAACACAAAGATTTGGGCCATAACACTTTGGTTGTTACTATTTTGGTGGAGATGAGCACCTAATTATGGGTCGGACCACAGAGGTCAAGAAAACAAAAGGGTATTTGGAACCTTAGAATCCAGAGCTGAGGTATTGCAGAGCTGTAGGCGGCAGCTCTGATTACATATCAGAACCCCCTGCCAGAAATAATTGGAGTGTGGTATCTCTGAAAAAGACTAGCTGTCTGCCTCATCAAGTTGATAGGAGCTTATTGCATTGAGATTTGGAGTATTGCTGGAAATGTAACAGTCTTACTTACTGGTTGGTGATGCCAGAGATATGCTGGATCCAATATCTGTTTAACCTCCGAAGAAATGAAGATTTCAGTTTAATTTTTCATAGAAAAGAAACTGAAGGGAACTTATGTTATGACAAAAAACCTTTAGGGACTTAATTCTAATTGATTTCAGTTTAATTCAACATAATAGCCAAATCCAGACAAACTCCTATATCCTCCAAACTCAGAAATCATTTCTTTCTTTTTAAATCATGAACTGCATTGAAGCCTTGTTTCCAACTTAATTTGGATTCAGTTTTCAGATAATAGCAATAGACCGTGAGATGAGAAAGGAGGGCTGAACTTTCCTTATATTATACAATTTCCACATGTGATTGTGTTTCTCTCCTCCCTCTCTGTGAATGGAACATGCTCTGAAACACATACACAGGTTCTGGACTCTCGGGCCTCAGCCTCCTCTCATCGCTTAACCATCAGTAGTATTCATCGTGCGCTGATTGGGAGGAAAACATAAGCCAAACCTTTTTTCCTTGAAGGAGCGTAGCTCACACTGCAGGCAATAAATAATGACACAGAATCCGAACAAACAGCAGCTCCTGTGGAGTTCAGGACAGCAGGTGTACTTTGCTAGAAAGTTAGAAACTCAAGAATTGGGTCTCTGATGGCGATAGGCATAGGTTACTGGGAAATATGAAGCAATGTGGACTTGTATCCCACAGACATGACCAACATACTCATTAGAAGAGTGAAAAGGCAGAATGGAATTGTGGGCAGCTGTGTGGATTGTATAGGCGAACATTTGAAAAAAAAATGAAAGAAGGAAAAGGAAAGAAAACCTATCTTTTGTACTGGGAGAAAAAGAAAAGGTCAAAATCCCATGTAACAGCAATAGGATGTGTTTCTGAGCTGTTCCCTTGGGGGCCCAAGATACGACTGCTCTTTTCTCTTTATTATTTCCCTTGTCTTTGGTTTCTATTCCTACCCCTGCTTTCCATATGAAGGGGTGAAAAATAGAACTAATTCAGGACTGAACGTCTTTAAAAATATTTATTGAATACTAGCAATAAGTCGAGAATTGAATTAAACCCATTGGAGATATGCACACAAAAACAATCTTGCTCTGAAGTTCACAATCTTTTTGGAGAGGAAGAGAGGTAAAGAATTATACAGAATACTAACTGGTTAGTGATTCCATTGCAATTAGCACAAAATATTTGATCCCTATCTTTATTTTAGTACTTATTACACGGTATTATAATGGTATAATTCCATAATTTGCATACCTCTCTGGGTTTCAAAGCAATTACTGCCCTTTTTCTGATTCTGAGATTTTAGATATGTTAGAAAGGGATTATGGAATTCTTATAGAAACTGTCAGAATTGGAGTATTTATTTGCTGAACTTTTGACTTGACCTTACATTTGGTTCCAGAGTTTTCTTTTCTATTTTACTTATAGTTGACATGGAATTTGTTTTTTTGTCTGGGTCAATTTAGATAAAGAGAAAATCTTGAAGATGTTATACCGTTGTTTTTTTTTTAAGGAGGTTTATGTCTTAGTGTAGTTGCCTGACAATTCTGATCCAAGAAGGGAGCATAGTTTTGGGAAAACAAAAATGTAAGAGTTCTGTGTTGCTCTTTTTTGTCTTCAGGTAGTTAATTCTGGAAACAAATGTTGTAGAGAATAGTTCTATGTTGTCATTTGTTTGTTTTTAATTCCTGTATTTTCTGGATGATACATTGAGAATAGTAATAAAATATATATATATGAGACTGACAAAAAGGATTCAGCGAGTCCTGGTGCTGGTCATCTTCTGTCTCCATTGGCATTTACCATGAAAACACTGAGTCACAAACTGCAGGGAAAGGTCTATGGCATCAAACACTGAAGAAGGATTATCTATAGTCTTTTAGCCTCTTTGTTGATTGAATAGATTGCATGACAAAATAACTGCTGGTAAGAGATGTAGACCCTTCACTTTACTTGGAAAATGGAAGGCTAGTCATTCTTGTGAGAAATTCTAGCAGCCTATCAGACTTTACCCATCAAAGATAAAGTTGAGATTGTTTCTCCCTCTCAGTAGTAAAAAGCTTTATGGATTTCTCTAGGAAAAAATTTTCCTTTTCCTCTCTGCTCCATTTTTTTGATAATTAGGAAACAAAAATAAAGTTTTCTTTATTTTTCTATATAATTATTGGATATTTCCCGAGCAGTCATACCAAGCTGGATTTCATCGTTAGTCTCATGTTTTCAGAAACCACTGTGAAAGGAGAAAAGCCAAGAGTGGAAACTGCGCTGAGCAAAAGCGTAAGCTCACCCTTTTAGTAGAAGTTAGCTGTTTTTACCTTTTTTCACTACAGGATTGTTGACTATCATTATTAATAAAATGTTATTTATAGACATATCTCCATTTAATTTAAAGGATGTTCTTTTTACCTTTGTCCTCATCCTTAGGTCTCACTAATGTGTTAAAAAATATTCTGTAAAGTGAGTCATTTTAGTTTGTTGTGGTAGAAGTTTAGTTATATGGGTAACTAGCTAACCTTGCCCTCGTCAACAAGCAGAACATTTTATAACCCAAAAATAATTTTCCTTTTTGGGCTGCATACTTTTAATACAAATGAATAACAGACAACTCTCTTGTGAAGTTAAAACTAAGACATTACAAACACACTCCTTTTCACAGAATAAAGGGGAAAAGTCTTTCCTCCTTACTTCCATAGGCTCACATAGAATCTTAAAGGAATGAAAGTCTATTTATACCTTTTAAAAAAAATGAACCTTCTATTGATTGCGAATTATTCAGATAAAGGAAGGAAGATCCATTTAAATAGGAAACTACAGCTGACTTGAAAAACAAAACAAAACAAAACAAAATAAACAAACAAAAAGCCAGAAGCAGAAGAATCTCAAATGTGTGAAACAGACGTTTTCAATAAAAAGGAGAGAGTAGATTTAGTGAATAGAGTGGTTAGTAAGTAGAATCATGGTTGTTGCAGTGGAAGAGGAAACTTTATGCTGATTATTAAAAATATCATCATGGGAGTCTGGAATGGAGATATACAGATACATAGATGAAAAAATAGAGAAAGAAAGAGTATGCTTGATTGCATATTTTCATTTAATGTGTGAAGGGAAGGGAAAAGAGAGGTGAGAATCCGGAAACAGGACCAAACAGCTTTAGATCGGAACTTCAGATGGAAACAGACACCTATATTGCCTTTTATGATTTAATAAACAGATTAGCAGTATTAAAAGACCTGTCAGATACCTGGAGCATAATCCAGTGGCTCATTTGTGAATCAGAATAGTATTTCTAGACGTTATGCCAGATCTTCTGAATTAAAATGTACATAAGTGAGATTAAAGCATGTGTTGATTTTACAAGCTACATAGGTGAGTTATAAAATACCAAGGGAAAACAAAGAAAGAAACCATAAATTAGACTGTTTTCTGAAGTGGATTTAAACCATGTCTAAGTTTTATGTGGTTTACATATGAAAAGAGGCTCAGTCTCATTAGTCACCTAGGAAATGCAAATTAAAACAATAATGAGATACTATTTTTTACCCACTAGAATGACTGGAATAAAAAAGATTGATAATACCAAGTGTTGACGAAAATGTGGAGCAATTAGAACTTCTGGTGAAAGTATAAAATGGTCCCACCATTTTGGAAAACTATTTGGCAGTTTCTTATAAAATTAAACCCACATCTATCCTATGACGTGGAAATTCCACACCTAGATATGGAGCCAAGAGAAATGAAAACATATGTCCACAAAAGACTTGTACAAGAAAGGCCACAGAAACCTAACTCATAAAAGTCAAAAGTTGAAAGTAAGTGAAATATTTGTAAACAGGAGAATGGATAAACAAATTGTTGTATATTCACGTATTGAAGTACTGCTCAGCAATAATAAAGAACAAATGAACGATACATGCAGCATGGACAAATCTTACAGACATTATAGTGAGTAAAAGAAGCTGGATAGGGCTGGCCCCGTGGCCGAGTGGTTAAGTTCGCGCGCTCCGCTGCAGGCGGCCCAGTGTTTCGTTGGTTCGAATCCTGGGCGCGGACATGGCACTGCTCATCAAGCCACGCTGAGGCAGCGTCCCACATGCCACAACTAGAAGGACCCACAACGAAGAATATACAACTATGTACCGGGGGACTTTGGGGAGAAAAAGGAAAAAAATAAAATCTTTAAAAAAAAAAAAAAAAAAGGAAGCTGGATAATTCTATTTATATGAAGGACAAAAATAGACAAAACTAATCTATGGTAACAGAAGCCAGAAAGTGATTGCTTCTTCTGTGTGTGGCCAGGTCCAGGGATAGACTGGAAAGGGGCGTGATAGAATTTGCTCTGGCGATGGAAATATTCTATATCTTGTTTAGGATGATGGTTACACAGAAGTATACAGATGTCAAAATGCATTGCTTCGAACACTTAAGATCTTTACATATAAATCATACTTTAGTTAAAAAACATTTATGACAACCAAAAGGACCTACAACTGGAATATACAACTGTGTCCTGGGGGGTTTTGGGAAGAAGAGGAAGAAACAAAAATGAAGAATGAACATTGGCAACAGATGTTAGCTCAGGTGCCAATCTTAAAAAAAAAAAATTACGTAGTTTCTATTATTATCCTCTTCCTCCATTTACAGAAAAAAACCCTGAGGCTCAGGGGCGATAGGTAAGATTATGTGGCTCCTGAGTTCAGGACTTACATCAGAATCCAAGTCTCCTTATTTCGAGTCTCATGCTTTATCAATTCTCTGATAGCTCACATAGAATCATAAGTTTCTCCTTCACAATATATCTATGTAAGTACAAAAAAATTAAAAACACCAAACAGACTGCAGCATCTTTTTTAATAATAAAAATGTTAAGATGAGAAAATTGCAAAGGCCAAAGCATCAAAATAAACTAGTTTTGGTGCTTGCCTGAACAGATCCCCGCCACTAACCCTGAAACTCACTTTGTACAGATGATACTAGCCTCAATGTCCAAGAGAAGCCAATTGTTTTTATCTGAGTAACACAATCTATGCTTCTGGAAACCACCAGGAAAGATGACTTGTCACCTTTCTCTGGATTACATTTTATGTTAAAGGAGTTCCTCCCACACTGGTGAATGTAATGAATAGAGTGCATTCCATTTCATCAAATCACTTCTGTAGGCATTCACAAAAGATCAGCTTCTGTGCACTTCAGTCAGATGCGCAGTTATGAAAGTGCCATAAAACCTGTGTGATCACCACCTGCATGTAAAAAATGCCAGCAATAACTTACCAAAATATTTCCAGTGAAAATATGACTTTGACCCAGATGGCAAAATAGGCTGCGTTGGCCGTAAATCTGCAGGCAGTAAATGGGCAGGTGGTAAATCTGCTATCATTGCTAGTGTTTTCTCAACACTTTATCTGTACAGCCTTTTCCTAAGGAAATAAAAATTCTGGAAATATGGAAGAAGAAGCAAAATACTGGCAACCCTGGTGTGAGGCTGTAAGTTTCTTGAAATTTAGGAAGCCTGTCCTTAGATTATAGACTCAGGTCTGAGGTACTGGGAAGTTGAAAACACTGTGCAGAGAATGGAAGGTAAAATATATAAAAGGTCTCAAGTTCATTTCCTCTAAGTTTGGGCAGCAAGTCTCACCCTGGAAATGCAAAGTTTGTTTTCTTCTTTACGTAGAAAAGGAAATAACCCCCAAACATTTAAATTTTATTGACCTCCCAACTTCTATTTCCTATCACAATGACTTCTACCCAGAATGATAGAAAGGATACAAGCAGGTTACCATGGATATGGTGGAATAAACCATAATCAATTTAGGAATAATTCGTCATCATCCTGTTTAGATTTGGGGGCAAGATTGTACCCTATTGAATGGGAATTTGGTTTTCTTCAGAAAAGAATGGCTGTACTCACTATCCATCATCATGTAAAGAAGTATTTAATCCTGGAGTAAGAATGACGCAAAAATCTGGACTCTGGAGGGAAGTATCTCCATTACTATTTAGAGCTGGGATATTTGAGCCTGAATCTGAGGCACCTGTTCCAGTGGTCAGGGGGAGCTGTTGTGTCTACATGATGATGATCTTTGATTCAGTGCATATTCTGGGTCCTGGAGGATGGAACTCTCTCCTTTCAGAACAGTGCCTGCAACTTGGCACTTCAGCAGGCTATTCTAACACGTGATAAGGTCAGCAGTCTGGGCGAAGTCTGTGATACATCCAGTGGATCCAGTGGTCATGGATCCACTCATGCGCCTTCTTTACTGTAAAGAGGGGAACCCTGGTCAGTGGGATTACATGCCAGTGGCTCAAACATACTGTGAATCTTTGATATTGGGGCTGGCTAAGGTCCTAATGTCAGGAAAAGTAAACATATATGGGGAATGGATGCCTATTCCTATGAGAACAAACCACTGATCTTTCCAGGATGCACAGGAAACAACATACTCAACTTGCCATTACATGGCCAGTATCCTCAAAAATGGTGCCGTATCTAGGGCTTAGCATTGGTCTCTGTTGTGGACAGTTGGACACTTGTTAGCAATAGCAGCTGGATCAGCCTTGATAAGTGGGAGCTGATGCTATTGGACCCATGTGTAATAGTTCATATTTGCCATCATGACCACTTTGTTTATGTGTCCGTTGTGCCAGCATTTATGTGGCCAATGACATGTGAGTCATTTTATCTTCTTGGTTGGTTAGTGCCTCTTCCATTGTGGATGTTCGCTAGCGATATATGTCTTCTCACTTTGTGCCTGCTTCCATAGGTCCATCTATGTGCCTCTGCCTCATTATTCCTTGTCTATAATATTCCAATCATGGCCCATCTCTTAACCACTTTTCAGGACACTTCTGTTTCTATACAAAGTAGATGACCAGTTGTACCACCTGAAGCCTTCACTTGGTGAGAGAAGTTTTCCTCACTACTGTCTGTAAGGGTACCCTAAGTACCCTAAGTCTGTAGTGCAGCCAGTGTATATTTTTGACTCACATACAAAGACAACTCTATTGTAAACTGAACTGGGACTATTTCCCCCTTTACCAATTGGTCATACCTCATCTCTGTGTTGCCTAGATGTGGGCTGAGGAAGGGGTGCTGTTAAAATAGTGCTGGGCACCAAGAGGTTCTGACTATCTCCTCATGCATCTTGCTTGTGTCTTCTTGTCCTGTGCATGCTCCATCCCAAATGAACCACCTTTATCTTATGATGATCACAGGGAGGGGTCCAGCCACAATCCCTAGGATTTGGTAGAGCTGAAAGGACCAAGCTCATGATCAGGTAATTTCTGACAAGGATCACATGGTATCCCATGATCAAGTGCTCTGTATCTACCAAAACCAGTAGCACACCAAGAGATGTTTCTTAAAAGGCATATAGTTATCCCACTGCAAATGGCATTCCTTCAGAACTCTAGGGGCTGTGCATTATAATTCTCCCCCTGGAGATTGCCACAATTTCCATGTAATATCCTTTCTCACCACTGATAGCTCCAACACCATAGGGTGTACCAGATTGTAGGACCCAAGTTGTGGGGCTGTTGCACCTTAACCTGGACCTGCTGCAAAGCCCTTTTCTGCTCTGGGCTTCACTCAAATTTGTGTTAACCAATACATTTCTAGATAGGGAATGTTATGGATATGTTCCACTTTAGAACCAGAAAAGACCCACTAACTAGGACATTGTGCTTCCTTCTTGGTGTTGCACAGTGCAAGATACAATAATTTGCCTTTGACTTAGAAAGCTTCAAATTGTTTTGGACCCTTCATCTTCAAAGGTTTTATCTCTCATCCTCTGGAATGTATGTGTTCTACCAAGGCTTCCAGAATGCCCCCTACCTCTTGCTCATTTGGCATGATCAATATAACATCATCAATGTAATGGATGGATGTGAAGTACTATGGGTTGTCCAGATGGTCCAGATCTCTTCAGATGATATTATGACAGAGGGTGGAAGAATTAACATAGCTCTGGGGCAAAACTGTAAATTAATATTGTTGTTAAATCCATGTGAATGTGAACTCTTTCTGATTGTCTTTTTTGATTGAGATAGAAAAGAATACGTGTTCCAGAATAATGGCTTCATACCAAGTTCCTGAGGCCATATTAATCTGCTCTAGTGAATATACCACCTCTGGCATGGCAGCTGCAAAGGGACTGTTACTGGGTTAAGCTTGCAGTTATCTTCCAGGGATCATCTTGTTTCTAGGGTTCAGACTAGTGAATTAAATAGTGATGTTATGAGAACAAATACTCCTGCATCCTTTAGACCCATAAAGGCAGCACTAATCTCCACTGCTCTCACTCTCAGGATTCAACAATGTTTTTTATTTCCTATTGACTAGTGGGTGGAGGGGACAGGTTCAGGGGCTTTCACTTGGCCTTACCCAGTTTTATAGCTATGATTCAAGTGGTCAAAGATCCAATCGAAGTGTTTTACCAATATCTAAGTGTTTTTCTTGATTATACATTCAAGGACAATAGAAATTAGTGGATATACTATTAGCGAATATATATATATGACTCCATTTATTCACTTATTGTATGACCCTTTTATGACCTCAGTCTACCAGGAAATCATGGTGATGGTCTCTGGATCTCAATGTCAACTCAGACTCTGTGTCCAACAGTCATCAAAATATCTGGATATTTGCTTTCCCCAAATAAATGGTCATGGTATTTTTGAGGAACCACAGGAGGCATCATTACCATGTATACTTAGCATACAATTGTGAGGTCCTTCCACCTGGAGATCCTTCAGTGAATGGGACTTCTGTCTGGAAACTGGCTCAGGTCTGGAAACTCAGCAAGGGATCATGAATTTTTATTGATATGGCTGCCATCATTCTCCTGTCCATCTAACCTTGAGCTCTTTTGCTGATACAAGCTGAGTAGCATGCCTATTGGCAGCCTATCTGTTTTGCCCCTAAGGATGCCATGTTGCATTAACATGTCCATAACCATCTGTGGTTCAGGCTTCCTTGGCTGTCACTCTGATGTTTCATTCATTACAGAAAAATTGCAACCCCCGTGGATTCTGGTAGTTAAGCACTACCACTTAGTCTCTGTTTTTGGGGTCCTACTATCTGCACTGATATCAGTGGGCAAAGATTTGTAACACTCTTCTCCTTCCAGTCCTGTCTAGAGAACTACCACTGAACTTTTACTGATGCTGGTGCCATCCCTTTAGCACATTCCTCATGGCCTTAGTAAATGGTATGTCCTCTGGCCTTCAAATGTAGCATTATCATCTACTGGGTCTTCCAACTGTACACTGAATATCCATTCCAGCATTTCCCTGAACCTTCTCTCCCCTTCCACCACAGCCTGCCATAGCAATTGTGGCATTTCAACTTTGCTCAGTGTGCGCCATCACTCTTTCCGTGTTTCTAGGAGTTGTCCTAGTAGGGAGTTCACAACATTTTCTGGGGAAGATTCTTGCCTGTTAAATCCCGTACCTTGGGAGGACACACCCAGGTCAATAAACCCTTCCCTATCCAATATCATATTGCAGCCCCATTGAATAACTACCCTCGGAATCCAATCTCACATGCAATTACCCAATCCCAGTTACTACATCTTGGCTGGGTCTGGCAGCACCTTTGGGGTATAGACCACCTCATTCCACCTGGGTTATGCTGTGACTTTATCATAGTTTTAGGCCTCATGCCGGGAGAAGAGAGGTTAGGAGGGCAGGCCCTGAGGTGGGTACACATTGTCTTGGATGGGAGAGGACTTTGCAGTCTTCCAACAGGGCCGGCAGCAGGTGCAGCCCTCAGTAGGGTGGGTAGGCCATATATCAGGCTCATAAAACTCAGAGAGTCTAGGGAGGTGCAATATTTATGGACATGTACCCAGATGTTTCTATCCTCACTTTAGCCTTAGTGTTTAAACTTCCTTTGTGTTTGTACAATCTGACTATTAAATCCAGAACTGGGCCCTCAGCTTTCTCCAACCTCTCACTAAGAGCTAGCTTCTTTGTATAGAACCAAAGAGGCCCACTGGCTTTTATATCCAGCTTTTAACTGACTGTTACTCAATCTCAGCTGTTTTTTTTTTCCTATAGGGCAGTACTGTACAATAGAAATGTAATGTGAGCCCCATATATACTTTCAAATATTTCAAGTAGTCACATTTTAAAAAGTAAAACCAAAATAAACATGAAATTATGATATATTTTATGTAATATAATATATCCAAAATATTATCATTTCAACAAGTAACGAGCATAAAAATTAATGAGATGTTTTTCATTTAGTTTGATAGTGACTTTTTATAATCTGATGTGGTTTTTATACATACAGTTTCGAGTGTCCAGATTACAAGGGCACAATGACCACACTGGCTAGTGTCTCCTGTATGGGGCAGTCTGGCTATAGAGCACCTTTGGTGTTTAGCAATAGACGGCTAATCTTATTATTCTTATATTGATTATTTTCTCCACACATTGCAATAACATCAGTGACATCAGCTGCTAATATATGCCCTTCTATCAATATCCTCATGTTCTACCAAATTACCAAGGGTGAAAGTTTCAGTTGGATAGCCACTTTGTCCCAGGTGCCATCTGTGTCCCCCCAACTAGTGATGGATTGTCATTGCCTGCGAGGTGACACGTGATCCAGCTCCCGAGACCAAACCCCATCTGACAGCCTGTCTTCTCAGATCGCTCCTGGTACTGACTGTCACAGGTTGGATTCTCTGGAAGCAGATCCTGAATTGGGGCATAAGATGTTTGTTAGGGAGCAATATCTATGAAAGGAAGGAGGAAGGAAGCAGGACTCGGCAGAGGAAGATGTCAGACTGCTATGAATGCCAAACAAAGCATTGGCCAACTTGGTGTGGAAGTTCTAGAGCTAAAATGGCCACCAGAATCGTCCCATGTTGGCAGAATGGCTGGGACTTTATATTCCTACCTTGCTCTGTCATTGAATGTCAGCTGCTTGGAACAGGCATGTCTCTGCAGCTGATGCCAACCATGAAGAAGTTGACAGCTGGAGGCAGTCAGTCTGCTCACCACCTACCCCCGCATCTACTGCCTCTCGGCAGCTGCACAGCAAGTCCTTTCTCTAAGAAGAATGGGACAGCACACTCCCTGTCTACACAGAGGCCATTCATTGGTAACTTTCAGATGTAGAGTCTCTGCTAGAGTGGTGGAGGAAAAAAACCTAATTGGAGTGAGTTAAGGAGAGAATGGAACTATAGGAAACCTGGAAATTTGTGTTACTATGAAGGCAAATAAAGGAATGAAAGATAGACGGAGAGAGTCAAGACAGTATTTGTCATTTTTTAATAGGAAAGGATGACTGTGTAGAAAATAAGAAAGGATACTGTTCACAAAAAGGGGTAATTTGAAGAGGCAAGCTTTTGAGAAGACGTAATAGATGTAATATAGGCACAATTGGAAGGGCTGGCCTTTGATGGAGTCAGGAATATTTTATTCACGGTAATAGTCAAGAAGGCAGATTGTGAGGATCCAGATGCAGATTAATTGATAGATTTGGGGGTGAGAAGGGGAGAGATTTCCTATTTAAGTATAGGAAAAGTTTTCCACTAAGGGAGTGAAATTGGGGGAGGGGGAGCGGCAAATGGAAAGGGAAGGGACTCATGTAGGAGATCTGAGGCAAGAGAAGGTGAAACGGCTGAGTGTGGGAGGCCCAGCACACTAAGGAAGTATTTGGATTTCAACATTATTAAATTCCCTTGTGAGTTTTGTGGTCATGAATTTGTATTTAGATGAGACAGCAAGTAGCCAGGCAAATACCTAGATTTTATTGGGTTTTCTGAGTTTCCTACATAAGTGGGATAGAGGATAATTGGTGTGAGGGAATTAAGAGTGTCTGAAAGGAATTGATCTTATTGATGCACTTTGAAATTCAATGTGAGTAAAAAGCAAATTAAGGACATAAGAAGGGTGTTCACTTGTAGTGGAAAAGCAGCAAAATTCCAAGAAAGAGTAATAGGTTAAGCCTTTTACCGCCTCTAACTGTGGTCCAGTTCATCAGCGATCCTGGCTGACCTAGATGGAAAGAGAAACTGACAGGTAGGAAAGAGGAGGGGCAGAGTGTTGATGACAGATTTCGCTAACAGTTCATTGGCTGGAGAACTGTTTCCTTTGTTTGTGTGAGGAACAGAGACACTGATTGGAATCCTCAGATTTACATATCTGCGGGCAATGTGGTGTAGCAAAAAAGAACATTGGATATTGAAGCAAAAGGCCCGGACTTGAACCCTGGCTCCATTATTTTCACTCATTCATTCATTCATACGTTTATTCAACAAATATTAATTCAGCAACTATGAAGTGCCAGGCATTTTCCAAAGGCTGAGAAACAACAATAAACACATTGAAAAGTTCTCCTTCACAGGCTTACATTCTAGTGGCAAAGTAGAGAAGGGAGAAAGACCATACTCATTGTAAGTACTATAAAGAAAATAAAATGAAGTAATGAGATGGTCACTGACTTGGGCTGAGGTGGGTAGCTACTATGGAATGAGGTGGTCAGGGAAGGCCTCTCCAAGAAGGTGACATTAGTGCTCAGATCTGAATGACAAGAAGGAACCACTTAGACAAAAGAAGTATTCCAGTCAGAGGGAAAGCAGCAGGCTCTGTCATCTGAGATAAGGAACTTGAATTTCCTGAACTTTAATTCCTTCATTAATAAATAGTGATAATATTCCCTCAGAAGTTGCTATAAAAATAAATAATGTATGGCAGTGTGCCTAGAAGAATGTAAGTAATCACTAAAATGGGATTTGCCTTCAGCATTTTTTCACAGAGATGGTACAGTTCTCTGGAGGATTTAAGGGGTAAATACGATCTACCTTCTGTGCTGACTCCTTCACAGGAACTTTCCTATGTAAGTGTTTCACAGGCCTACAGACCAATGTCTCGCTGTTGTACCTGTTGTTACAAACTACCACAAGGTCATGGAAGTTTTTCCTGATATTTATGAAGAGGAGTGTCCCTTTTCTAGAAAAGCAAATTTGAGAAGTACATACCTTAATAAACAAGGGTTAACAAATTTAGCAGTTTTGTACAGTATTGCTATTTTGGTAAACTCATTAAAAAGCTTTTAATGCATTTCAATACTGTATTTTTTGATATGGTTTTAATTCTGTTCCAGTTCCATCCATGGTAGTGATTAGATTACCTGACTGGAAAATTGCAAAATTAACTATAAGGTGAGTGGTTCAAATGTGTACTAGAGATCGTGGAGGGGAAGCACACCATGCTGTTAATTCCATTCTCTATGTGGAAGAAAACTATGATTTAAAAAATATCATTACAGTATCATTGGATGTGATTTTTTTTAATTTAAAATAACTAAGAGAATCGCCATTAGATCCTAGAACACAGAGGAAAGCCCGGCCTCAGTGTGGGAGCCTTCTTCCTTCCCCAAAAGCTTCTCCCCTGCCTGCCATTGCCAGTTATGTCAGAGTTTTATAATTATTAATAGTGTAGATTCCTAGCTTGAATAAATGAAAATGTATTATTTCCTCTAATGTAAAGCGGCTCATGGCTCATAATCAACTTCATTTGGATCAACCATCACAGTTCACTGACAATAAAATCCTTTGGAAAATCTTTCCATAGACAATACCATTTGTCTGAGATGCTTTTAGTTTCCTTCCCTACAAAACCATGCTTTGCTTTCTTTTTTATTTTTCCTTTTCTTGTTCAAAGCAATTTTTCCTAAACTATAAATGTTTTAGGATCATAAGGGCATAAAACACTGAGAAGTCACACGTTATAATTTTTGTAACCCAAGCCACACTGGAGTCCCTTTAGTGTGTTGAGCATCTATACACACACACACACACACACACACACACACAACTGTTCAGTATCAAATTGGACATATTGGCTTCCTGTTTGCAGAAAGTCATATGCCATATACAACAATGATGATACTATAAACTCAGAGAATAATTGATAGAGAAATTTTTATTTATTTTTTCATTATTGCTAAGAATATCTTTCATAAAGAGAATAATTTTTAGATTTTGATGTTTAATTAGTAATTTTTGATCATCTGGATTCATTACATTGCAAGGGCTTGGAGGGACTACTTCATTTATCTTCATGACCCCGATGCCTAGGACAGAGCCTGAGAAATAGATGATGCACCAGAAATATTTTTTGAATGAATGAATGAATGATTATGGCAACTTACTTTACTGTAGTTGCACCATGTGGGTGGCACTTAAATCATTCTTTGTAAAGTGAGATAAATGAGATAGCTAGCTGAATTTCCATGGCAGTAAATTTCTAGAGAGGAGGCCAAGGCCTATTATATCTGTTTACTTAATTGCCTTGTGTAATGATGATGGGAGAAGTGTGATGGTACAGGTTAATCAAAATTTCTGAAAAGTCTGACTTTCCACAAGGGCCCGCAGGCTTCTGCAACACCAATAAGTTGGAAGCAAACAATGAATGGAAGCATAGCCATTTTTCTTTCCCGAGTAGCCATCACTTATCTTGTCAGCCCCCCTGCTGCTATTGCTTTCGCACACATGGAGATGTATGTTTAATAAGCAATAGGTGGAGATCTTTAAAGGGATGCTCTTCAATCACAATGCTGTTAAGAATCTAATCATGTAAATAGCAAAAACTACATACACGTACTCTTATTGGGTTTTGCTAGCCAGTGACGAATTGCCAGGTATAGAAAACAAGCTACAGATAGATGGGTATTGTTCCTGTCATTTTTATTTGCTTTGAGCCAGTTTGGTGTGCATTGATTTAAAAGCTTTAGATAATTTATTCTCCAGGGGGAAAAATCACACATCCTTTTTGGGTGTCTACCACTCTGAGAAATCTCTCATTTTCCTCTATTCTTCTCTTTTTCTGAAATAACAATATGTAAAAAGGAGTTGGGGGAAGTAATTATGCAAAAGAGCCTATTCATTTCCACTTTTATGCTTTTAGAAAGTAAGGACTGGTATTACCTGGGATTCAGAGCAGATGAAGTGCATTCTCTTGTTTATACAAAAATCGTGCAGCTACAATAAAAAGCATTATAAAAGTCTTCATGCAAATGTGTGGAGTGTGCCTGCAGGCCCCAACCAGTTGTGACTGACAGGCTCCCTAACCTCTCTTCTCCAGCTTCATTTTCTCGCCTGTGAAGTGGGGAAAATATTTACCTGGCGTGATGATTATGGGAAGTAAATAATATATTTTAATCCCCTAATTGGCACCCTATAGTAGGCACTAAAAAATACGTGTTTTCATCTCCACCTTCTGTAGCTGATGATACTGATGACTGGAGGACTAGAGCAGTCTTCAAAACAGAACCTGAAAAGTCTATAGTAACTAATGAAGAATTTAACATAGGTAATGAATTTCAAAAAGTTTGAAAAATCTTGGCACATGTATTTCTTCTTCTCTGGTTGGATTCAAGTCCTCATTTTAGATAATTTCAGAGTGCTTCTCCCTCTTCTGAGTTTTAACCTTACGGGGTGGTCTTCATGGGGGCGGTGCTATATTTACTTTTCCTGGTAAAAAGTTGTATGTTGTCATTTTCAGTTTTGCACATTAGGGACCAAGAGCTTTTCTTATGGTCATCTACCTCAGATATTTTCTGTTTGGTATAGACAGATGATGTTTTAAAAATCTTTTAAAGAATAACATATATGTGTAAGATATTTTCGGGTTGAGTGTAACAAATTATGGTATATGGCCAATCTCATCTCATTATATTTTTATGTTTATGAAAATGGAAAGAAAAAAAGAACCTCCTCTGAAATCTCAGGGCTCCCTGGTAGCACCCACTGTTTTCCTCTTAGAGCTTCTATAGTGTGAAGGTTACTCGGGTGGGAAGTAGGAGTACATCTTATCAAGAGAAAGTGCTTACCTGATTTATCCCCTCTAAATTTCAGAATTGTATTTCCAATAATCAGTTGGATCTCCTTGGTTGAAATGTTGATTTAGGAAATTTTGAAATGGTCTGTTACCTTAGACTTTGTAAGAAAAAGCATAAACTGAGCCTAAATCTGTATCATAGAATAAGAATCACACAAAGAATTGCATGCAGTTAAGCATGGAAGATTTCTGTTAACTTCAGTTCCTCTTCACAATGAATTGATTAAATTATTATATTTTTGGTGTAGTTTAACTGTCTTTTTTCTGTTTTTCTACATTGTTACTTCTGTTTATATCCACTACTGGTCAGTCTATTTTCAGGATGTTTTCTTGTTATTCTTATTTATTTGTTTGACATATTTTCTTAACTATTACAGAAAATCTTTCAATCTCTCTGTCCACAAATATTCAAAGTTTGCATTTTAAATCGAAGGTCTTCATTAGCCATATTTTGGTGCCGAATTGCACAAAATTCAATGTTATATGCTTTTATGCTTTCTAGTAACTCTTCAAAATGTCCCATAGAGTATTTATTTCAAAAATAGATGGATCTATCTTAAATTTGTGTGGTACACTAGCATTATAGAATGATGATTAAGAGCAAGGATTTTAGTGCCAAAAGATCTCACTCTGAGCCCAGGTCTGACACCTGCTTGTCTCATAACTTTTTTGGGTTGCTTAACTACCCAATAGTTAATCTATTAAATAGAGATAATAAGAATATCACTTATAGGGCCATTGTGAGGATTAAGTGAGATAATGTATATAAATTGTTTACCACAGTTCTGGGAAAATAATAAATTCTCCATAAATTTGAACTATTATTTATATTATACAATTCCCAAAGTCAGTTTATGGCTCTAACACAAGGAAGCCATAGCTGATTGGAGAAAAATGCCTGCTGGACTTATTTTTTTATGGGAGGGGAAAGGAGGATATATCCAAAAGGATTTTGGGTTATGATTATTTCTTACATTGCATACATCTACACCCTCATTTGACACTTCCTATGTTACAGTATTAACAATCTTTATTACCATAAGGCTTTACTGTTTGACCATCTTAAGGCCCAAATCATGGAGATTCCAACCTTGGTATGAAAGAGAGAACTTTAAGATAATTTTTTAATTCAAATGGTGCCTAACTTCAGAAATCAGATTTGTGAACATTTTATAAGGTGTTTTCTTAAAAATCTCAATATTGTCTTTACTGTACCTTTTCGGCACGGCTGAAACAACAACCGATTGAAAGGATGAGGCCAGGGAACTAACACTGTCTAAATGGGGACAGCAAAGATGTCGTTTATTGTGACATGGTTTTCCTTAACATATCTTATAATTATCTGTTTTCCATCCCCAAGTTGAGATTCTTGAATTAGCTCTTCTTTAATTTTAGAAATTGTAATGGAAATTTCTTGGTAAATGGGTGGCAGACACTTTGCACACAAAGTTACTGAAACAAAAAGGTAATAGGCGAATTCTGATATCATTTTGAGATTGTTTTCAATCATTTTTATTTTGATAATGAGAGCTTGAGAGGTTTGCAAAAGCAAATTTTTTATAGTCATTGTTTTTTCATTAACCACTTAATTTCTGTTTGCCTTTCCAGTGTCGATTACTGAGAACATGAATAAAAATTTGTCATTTAAATAAACCAGGTGCACAAGGATTTCAATTCTCCTCCTATTATACATTACAGCAGGCAAGTAGTTAAGGGTTTTACAAAAAAAAAAAACATGAGAAATTGTAAATATTGTTTGCAAACTATAATGAGCTTGCAATGAAATCCCTAGTTAAACACAACATTCCAATTATCTCTAAAATTGTGCTGCTGTGTTATTATCATTGAAGGTGATATTCAAAAAGTATAAAGCCATCTCTGTGATTCCACACATGAACGTAAATTGGATGGTGTCTACATGTGAATATGTACTTTATTTACACTGTTGTGTGAGGCCAGCCACTGGACAATGGCCAGCAGATCTCTTCGAAATGCGTTACATCTGTTCTTACTAATTAATTCACCTTGCAACATGCACAGTGGTTGGGAAGATTGGCAGCAAGGCATGTGATTGCTGTTTATTATCAAGTTTATAACATATGAATAAACAAACATAATCTAAAATAAGTGTCATAATCTTAGTAATCATTTCTAAATATTACATAGAAATGTTCACATAACTATCAGAGATGATGGAAATGGTAGGGTTGTGATTTTATGTTCCTGATTCCTCTCCCTGATATCATCAAGCGTTTACTCTTTCAACTTAAGACTGATGTTTGATTTATTGTTTTATTTTAATTCTCTTTCATACTTAAAAGAAATTCTTTTATCATAAAATTTAATATTTTATATTTATAGGCACTAGGAATTCAAAGACAAAGGTAGTTCCTCTCTGACTATCAGAGAAGGAAATCTAAAGACATTTCAATTAATTTAATAGAGGTTTATTAAACATCTACTATGTGACAGAATCTGTTCTAGGTACTGAGGATTCAACAGAGACAATGACTAATAAAAATCTCTGCTACCATGGAACTTTGGTTTTAGTAGAAGGTGACAACAAGCAAAGTGCATCAGTAATTCATATAGTATGTGAGAAGGTACAAGTTCTATAGAGGAAGTTTTATCAGGGACCGTGGAAAGGAAAGACTTGTAAATAGAGTGATCAGGGAAAAAAGATTTGACAAAGTGACATTTGACCAGACTTAAAAGAGGTACAGGAGAAAATTATGCATAAATCTGAAGGAAATGTCCAGATATATGAAGTTGCAAGTTATAGTCTCTGAGGCAAAGGAATGCAAGGAGCTAGAGGGGCTGGAGCAGAGTGGAAAAGAGTAACATACGATATTGGAAGTGTCATAGGATGAGGAGAAGTCCACTGTAAGCCATTGGAAGGACTTTTCCTTTTTCACTGAGTGTGATGGTCTTCCAGGGCTACCATAACTAAATACTACTGATTGATGACTTAAACAGCACACATTTGTTTTCTCGCAGTCTTGGAGGCTAGAAATCCAAGGTCAAGGTGTCCTTAGGGTTGGTTTCTGGTGAGACCTCTCTTTCTGACTTGCCCACAGCCGCTGTCTTGCTGTGTCCTCACACGGCCTTTCTTCTGTGTCCACAAAGAGAAGGAGAGAGAGAGACCTCTGGTGTCTCTTCCTCTTCTTATAAGGACACCAGTCCTGTCAGTTTACAGCCCTGCCCTTATGACCCTATTTAACCTTAATTACCTCCTTAAAGGCCCTGTCTCCAAATATAGTCACATTGGGGGTTAGGGCTTCAACGTATGAATTTTGTGGGGACACAGTTCAGTCCATAACATTCTACCCTCTGTCTTTCCCCCAAATTCATGTCCTTCTCACATGCAGAATACATTTACCCCATTCCAACAGCTCAAAAGCATCAATTCCAGGTCCAAAATCTCATCTAAATATCACCTAAATCAGGTTTGGGTGAGACTCTAATATGGTTCATCCTGAGGCAAAATTAGTCTCCAGCTATGGATTTGTAAAACCAGACAAATATTCTGTTTGCAAAATACAGTGGTGAAACAGGCATAGGCATTTCCATTCCAAACGGAGGAAACTGGAAAGAAGAAAAGGGTGACAGGTCCCAAGCAAGTCCAAAACCTAGCAAGGCAAATTCCATTAGATCTGAAGGCTTGAGAATAGTGCTTTCTGGCTGTATGCTTTGCCCCTGGGCCCCCAGGGGTTGCACTTTCACCCCCATAGACCTAGGCTTCCGCCCTGGCCCCTTGTCACTTTGAGATGGCCCCACTCATGTGGACCTTTGCAGAGTAAGCCTGACCCACTAAAACCCAGGAGGTGGCTGGCTGATTAAATCCATGGGTAATCTCCTTATGGAGTGATTATCCAGCCACATCCTTCTTGTTCTTTCCAAAACAGACTTTCTCATTTTTTGCAATATAGTAGGCTGAGAATTTTCCAAATCTTTAACTTCTTTAAGTTTTGCTTAACAATTCTTTCTTCAGTTCCCCTCTCTCATCTTGATTTTACTGTAAGTAGTAAGGAAAACCTAGCTGCACCTTCAACACTGGCTTAGAAACTTCCTTAGCTAAATATCTAAGTTCATAGCTTGTAAGTTCTACTTTCCACAAAACAATAAATCACAATTCAGCCACATTCTTTGCCACTTTATAGCAAGGCTGGCCTTTCCTCCAGTTTCCAATAACAAGTTCCTCATTTCCGTCTGAGATCTTACCAGAAGCACTTTTAATGTTGATATTTCTACTACCATCTGTTCATGATGACATATGCATCCTCTGAAGTGATAGGGCCTTTCGGTATAGCTCTCCTCTTTTCTGTCTGAGCTCTTAGCAGAATCACCTTTAGCATCTATATTTTGACCAACAACACAATTTGGTCCACAACAGATGGAAAACTATTGGAATGGTTTGAGCAGAATAGTAATGTGATCTGACTTATTATATTAGGATTACTGTGGCTTGAATGTTGAGAATTGATCGCAGGGGACAGGAATGGCAACAGGAAGAGCAGTGAGGAGGCTCTGAACACAAAGTCAAAAAGAGTTGCTGTTATTGGATGTAGAATGTTAAAAAAGGAGAATCTAAGGGGAGCTTAAAGGATTTGGGTTTGAGCAAATTGGAAGCAACAGTTATCGTTAATTGAGATAAGGAGGGCTGACAGCTTAGAACATTTGAGTGGGAGTAACAAGAGTTCTTGTTTGAGGTATATGTTAGGCACCTAGGTGGAGATGCTAAGCAGGCAATTGTATATTTGTGCCTACAATTCAGCAGAAAGACCTGGGAGAGATCTGTGTCTGTAATTCAGGGGAGAGTTGTCTGCTTTTGACATGGTATTTAAAATCATGAAATTTGATGGGATTACTAAAGGAATAATGTAGGGAAAGAAGAGGCCCTAAGATCCATCCTGAGATGCTCTAACATCAGGGGGCCAGGGAGATAAGAAGGGCCAGCAGAGCTGTCTGGGATGAAAGGCCAATGAGGGAAAAACCAGGAGAGTGTGATATCCTGGAAGCAAAGTGAGGAAGTATTTCATGCAGAATAAAATGAGCAACTATGTCAAATGTTGGCAAATAGATCAAGTAAAAGGAGGACTGAGAGCTGGCCACAGGATTAAGCACCACATGTTATCGTGAAGTAATGAGAGAGAAGGTAATGCAGAGGAGTATTGGTGCCGGAAGTGTAATTAAAGCGAAAGCAAGAGACAGGATGTTAAGACAATTGGTACCACAAGTATAGACACTATTTTGAGTTTTATTGTAAAAATGATGCACTATTTGGAGAAGGAAGAGGGCTCAAGACATTTTGTATTGTCATTTTCCTATTTCATTTTTTTTAAAGATTGCAGAAATTACAACACATGTTATAGAAATGACCTAATAAAGGGGAAACACTGGACTATGTAGGAGACAGCAGGAGAGTTAATGTAATGAATCCCTTGAGTCGTTGAAGGCAATGGGCTTAGTGAGGGCTGGGCCTGCACAGGAACAGAGGGACATCTCTGTTAACAAGGAAGAAGGCAGAGCAGATGGGCACAGAGGATTGCATGTGGAAAGAAAGCAAATGATTTGGATTGAAAGTGGAATATGAGGATGTGAGTGGTTTGTTATGGGCATAAAGAACGGGGATGGGGAGAGGAGCAAAGTAGGATTTTTGAGCACCTACAATATATCAGACTTTCTGCCAATGATTAAGAACGCAGATCAATACAAGATCTTTTTCCCCACCATCAGGAGACCCACAGTCTAATAAGGCAGACAATTGAGGATATAGGTTCACTAACGCAGAGTACTAAGTGTCTTAATATAGTAGCTGCAGCTTCTTACATAAAGTGTGCCTACATCCCTGCTGTGAATGCACTCATGGGCACAGTCACAAGTCAAAAGGGACTTTAAGGGCAGGGTACCAACTCTCTTCCCCACCTCTATGAGCTGAGAGAGTTTCTCTATACAGTATGCATCTCTTCTCTTCAGGGTTTGTCTTATAAATCTCTAATGTTTCTCTTTTCTGGCTTTATAGCCTTGGAGACAAAAACTAGGCTTAAGTCAGATCAGCTCGGTTTGAATCCTAGATTCCCAGTTAACAGCAAAGTGATCTGAGCAAGTGAATGAACTTGCCTCAGTCTCCCCAACAGCAAAATGGAAATAATAATGTCTCACATAAATGTTGTGGAGATGGAATTCTTTAATATGTAGAAGTGCTGAGAAGAGTGCCTGGCACACAATGAACACGCAATCAATATTAGTTGTTATATATCCTCTTCTTTTATTGCATGTTATTTTATTTCATATTTTCCGTACAGTGTCTTAGCTTTATTGTTGCCTTCCTTTTTCATGATCTTTTTTCTTACTCTTTAGTAGGAGTTTATTTCTTTATATTTTCCCTGTGCATCTTTTCTTTCTCATTTACGATGATTCCTCACCATGCGCTTTCTCTGTAAGACCATGTCTGGGTTTTTTCCGGTTGCTGTGTATCTTTGGGCTAACTGTGGGCACTCTGCTTCACTGAGTCTGGTTGTACCCTCTGAATGGGCTGCAGTCAGTGGCAATATCAAAAAGTCAGTCCTAGCTTCAGGGGGCTGGCTTCTCCGCAGCTCTGGCTCCCACCAGCTGTGCTCTGTTGGCTTTATCTGAAGAGAGAGCACCCACGTCTGGAAGGGTGTGACTGTTTGGCACTTTGTGTCCTTTAACGTTGACCATCGATTGGCCGATGTTAAAGACACATATCCCTTTTTTTATGATGAGCAATGATACCTAATGAAAAAAGCATAGAGATTTTATACTTGAGCATGTTATACAACTAGATACTACAGCAATTCAGGTTAAGCAAAAACAATCCTATTTATTCATTCTAAAGATGTTTCATAAAGACAATCAGCACAAATAGAAAATGTTTGGCAAAGTTTCTCCTGAAGGCTGCCTAATCATAGAAGACGAGGAGCCAGTGCCCAGAGAGTGTTATTAGAAGGAAATAAAGATAACGAAGTAAATTAAGAGAAATGTATACATTATTCAGAATCATTTGAAATTTCAAAAACAAAAACCAACAGAATAACCAGAACATGATTGCTGAAGCTATTCAATGCAAGAGTATTTAACGCTAATTCTATAACGCTAACATTTATCAAGTATATAATTTATGCCAGGAGTGTTCTATTTCTGTATATCTATTATCTCATATATTCTTACCAAAAAAAAAGTTCCCACTATTGTGTAGATTCTATAATTATCCCAATTTTACCAGAAGATACCAAGGATCATAAAATTTAAGTCATTTGTTCAATGTCAAATACACAGTAATCAACAGAGTTTCAAGGCAGCCTACCTCCAGAGTAGATGGCCTTAAACTGTATGTGGGACGTTTTTAACGTGAGTCTTAGTACCATGCTCACTGGCTTAGATCTTTATGTAGCAGGCAGCATGTTTTATTGTACCAAACACTGGATGTGACCCAGTCTTGCCACTTACTGTCTATGTGTTCTCAGATTTTAATAATTAATAATTATTCTCAAATGTTGATAATTAGGTTAGTAATTCCTAATTCATAACATGACTGTAAGAAATAAAGGAAGTAATGGATGTGAAGTGCCTAGCACAGTGTTTCATGCATACTAAGTACTCAAGAAATATTTTCTTCTCTGCTTTAATATTTCCATCTGTCTTTCTGCAAATAATGCTAGCTTGTCTGAGGTCCCTTCTTCTCTTTAATGATACAAAACCTTTCTTCCACCAACTGACAAATATTTAATGAACCCCAATTATATAAGTGCCTTTTGTAAAGATTACTAACCCATGGTCCCTATACTTCAGACCCCAGTAGCCTATCTCAGGCTCCTATATAAAACCTTTTATAGGCTTTTAGAAAGTTCCCTAGCATTCCAGGCAAAGAGTTCCTCATCTCTTCCAGAACTTAATTGATATCCCATTATTGGGTGCTGAGCAATTTGCTTCCTCTCTTTGTGGTATCTCTTTGTACTTGCATGGTCCCTGGCTCGCAAGGAGATGGTAGGGGGTGACGTCTGCCTTGTGTAAATGAGCACAAGGCCTTGTATACGATGATATTTATCAACTTTCTGATGGATAAAATTAGCTAAGTATTTTTTTACTCTGAAATTCATTTTCTTCCAACTAATGTGCCATTCTTCATTGTATTAAAACAAGCAACTTGGTGACTGTGTTGAAACAAGCAACATCCACATTGTTTGAACCTCTCTTCTGGCTTTTAATCTCACTTCATTTTCTAGATTATTTAAACATGATGAAAAGACACAATATCAACATTGTTTTTGGATGGATTGAAAAAGAGCAATAACTATAGCTATCATTCCAACCAAAATCAAGGAGAAAAAAATGTAGTTGGTGATAATGCTGTACGTTGACAGAGCATCTTCTTCTCAATAGCACCTTGCACACTTCCCGAGGAGATGTGGAAATATAGGACTCCTGCAGCCTTGACTGAAACGTGGCCTAGGCTCTCAATGCCTCCTGAGACGGGGGGGTGGAGAGCACATACAGAGGGCATCCACACACTTGGAAGGAAAATTGTGAATGTGTGTGGTGGCCAGGGCAGCAGATTTGGTGGGAATTCAGGCCAGCCGAACGTTTAGCAATTAGAGTTTAGAGCCATGTTAATATGCAGTCAGGAGAGAGCAAGGTTAGTATCAAGGTTGCTGCAAAAGCGAGATTTTTGTGACCAAAAGTTGGTTTATCTGACACCTATGTGTGCACACAGAAATGCACCATTTCTCCAGGGCTGACTGAAGCTTTTGAAATGATCCCCAAAGGCTATTGTGGTCTAAATTACGGCTGCTCTTTCTTTCACAGTACCTGTATACCATCGAACAGGACGCTGCTCCCCTCCTGATGGATGTGAACTTCCAGTTTCCAAATAGTTTTGTGAAAGTGTATCTTTTTCATGCCCCCTTTGCCTCAATCCATTGACCTGATGCTTGGTGACAGACACCGTAGAATGTACTGGAAATGAAGCCAACAAAATATTAATGTTTTTTCCTTGATTTTGTATGAAATTTTTTTCTTATATTTGTTTTGTTTAATTATTTGTTTTTAGGAAGATTAATTTGAAGATATCCTGAAAGATAGGAAATGCATGAAGGAGAAAGGAATTATTAGAGAGAAGATTGTGTTTATAAGGCTGGAAAATGATGAATGCTTTTGGTTCAGTTTATATAGATTTCATTATTATTAGTAATAACGGTTAATATTTGAGATTTTTGTCTCACTTTCTCTTAAAGCGATTTGTATTAGTGACAGCCAATATCTATGTGGCATTCACTTTATAAAGCTCTTCCTTCATTCAAGCATCACGTCTCATTTACAGGTTCGCAACAACCTCAAGAAATAGGGACTCTTTTAACCTAGATTTTGTTTAAATTTTTAATTTTTTTTTGAAATTTGAAAAATACAGATAACTTAAAATAATGTCGACATCAATGTACCAATGCAGGATTTTAACCATTTCTAATATTGATTTACTTCACTTACAAAAATGGAAATAATATATTAAAAAAAGCTAAATATTTACTCCTTCTGTTCCCTCCAATGATTCCTAGCTGTAACTACTCTAAGTCAGTGCATATCCTTCCTATACATGTGTTTTTGTTTTATTATGTATGTGTAAGCATAATAATTTGAAGAATATTTTAATATATTTTCAGGATTTTCATAAATGGTATCACACTTTCATAGTGCACAATTTTCCCAATTGATGGTTTTTTTCCATAAAATGTGTTATTTTTGAAATTTTATAAAATTGATAAATATAATTTTTATATTAAGACTATTTTTAAGAGCAGTTTTAGGTCACAGCAAAATTGAAGGGAATGTACAGATTTTCCAATGCTCCCTGCCCCCACACGTGCACAGCCTGCTCCATTATCAACATCCCCCATCAAGGTGACACATTTGTTACAATGAATGAACCTACATTCGCATATCATAATCACCCAAAGTCCATAGTTTACATTACAGTACACTCTTAGTGTTGTACATTCTGTTGGTTTGGAAAAATGTGTAATGACACATATCCATCATAATTTACAGAGTATTTTCACTGCCGTAAAAATCCTCTGTGCTCTGTTCATCCCTCTTCCCACTCACTTAACCGCTGGCAACCATTTGTCCTTTTATTGTCTCCATATTTTTGCCTTTTCCAGAATGTCACGTGGCTGGAATCATACTATATGTAGCCTTTTCAGATTGCCTTCTTTCACTCAGTAATATGCATTTAAGGTTTTAAGGTTCCTCCATGTCTTTTCATGGCTTAATAGCTCATTCCTTTTTAGCACTGAAGAATATTCCATCATCTGTAAGTACCACAGTTTATTGATCCATTCACCTACCAAAGAATAGCTTGGTTACTTCCACGTTTTGGCAATTATGAATAAAGATCTATAAACATTTGGGTGCAGGTTTTTGTGTGGACATAAGTTTTTACTCCTTTCCGTAAATACCAGCGAGCACAATTCCTGGACCATGTGGTAAGTAAGAGTATGTTTAGCTTTGTAAGAAAGCGCCAAACTGCCTTCCAGAGTGGCTGTACCATTTTGTGTTTCCACCAGCAATGGTTGAGAGTTCCTGTTGCTCCACATCCTCAGCAGCATTTGATATTGTCAGGATTCCAGATTTTGGCCATTCTAATAGGTGTGTAGTGGTATTTCATTGTTGTTTTAATTTGCATTTCCTGGATGACATATGATGTGGAACAGCTTTTCATATGCTTATTTGCCATCTGTATACTTCTTTCGTGAGGTGTCTATAAGGTCTTTGGCCTATTTTTCATTGTTTTATTTTCTTATTGTTGAGTTTTGAGTTGTTTATCAAATGTGTCTTTTGCAAATATTTCCTACCAGTCTGTGGCTTGTATTCTGATTCTTGACATTGTCTTTCACAGAGCAGTAGTTTTTAATTTGAATGAACTCCAGCTTATCAATCATTTCTTTCATGGATCATGCCTTTGATGTTGTGTCTAAAAAGTCATTGCCATGCCCAAGGTCATCTAGATTTTCTCCTATGTTATCTTCTAGGAGTTTTATAGTTTTGTATTTTGCATTTAAGTCTGTGATGCATTTTGAGTTAATTTTTGTGAAG
Organism: Equus quagga; assembly: GCF_021613505.1. Lineage (NCBI taxonomy): Eukaryota > Metazoa > Chordata > Mammalia > Perissodactyla > Equidae > Equus > Equus quagga. The sequence continues at coordinate 9,617,900 of NC_060284.1, read as the reverse complement.
GGTGCAAGGCCTGTGTCTAGATTCACATTTTTCCACATGAATGTCCAGTTGTTCCAGCACCGTTTGTGGAAAGACTGTCTTTGCTCCACTTTATTGCTTTTGCTCCTTTGTCAAAGTTCAGTTGACTATATTTATGTGGATGTATTTCTGGGCTCTCTATTCTGTTCCATTGACTTATTTGCCTATTTTTTTTACCACTGATCATCTTTTTGCACTCATCATTTTATTTTTTGGAATAGTCAATATTGATAAACCCAAATAAAGCATTTTGTCTGCAGTTCAGGATTTTATTGTATAACCTAACAGTTTATAAATGCATGGACATTTAGGATTTGTCCAGATTTTGCTTTTTCAAACGATATAATCTTTGATAAACTTCTTGTGCATATGTGAAATTTTCTCTAGCACAGAGGTTCTCAATTACAGATGCATGATGAAATCATCTGGGAAGCTTTTGAATATTCTATAGAGATGGCAATTCAGTTTGTCTGGAGTAGGACCCATGCATTGGAATATTTTAAGAACATCCCAGGTGATCCTAATGTGCATCCAATTTTGAGGACCACTAATCTTGTCTAGGGCAGTGCTTCTCAAACTTTGATGTGCATATAAATTACCTAGAGATCTTGTTAAATTGCACATTTTTCTATGGTAGATCTGGGTGCACCTGATATTCTGCATTTGTAACAAGCTCCCAGGTTATGGAGGACCACACTTTAAAGTAACAAGGTTTGAGGATATGTAAATACTTGGGAATGAACTGGTGGAGCTATATGTGCAACTTCAGTTGTATTAGCTGTTTTCAAATTGTTTGCAGATTTATATTGCCTTCATCATTGTATGATATTTCATTTTCTGAAATCCTCCTTACCTTGGTATTATCTACTTTTTAAAGTTTTGCCAGTATTATGGATTTGAAATAGTGTTCTTTTAATTTAAATTTTCCTATTAATGACATTTTACTTTTTGTCAAACAATTGGCCATAAAAGTTTTCTCTTTTATGAATTTCTTATTCATAGCCCCTATCCATTTTTACTAGCCTGTTCTTTTGTTTTGAACTTATTGACTTGTGGAAATTCTTTACATATTAAGGATACTAATCTTTGTTTACATTCATTATAAATATCTCCTACAAATCTGCAGCTTCACTTAAATTTGCTTATGGTGTGTCACCCATGCACAAGTATACATGTTTTTATGTTTTAATACAGTCATGCTTATTGATCTTTTTCATTATGGCATGTGTTTTCTGTCTTACCCCTGTCCAACATCAATATCATAAAGTTATCTTATATTTTTTAAACACTTAAATATTTCACTCAATATTTAGTCTTTTAATGTATGTCTAGCTTATTTCTGTACATCATTGTGAGGTCAGAATCCACTTTTATATTTTTCTAAGGTAGCTCTTTGTCCTAGCACGACTGATTGAATTGTATGTTCTTCCCTGATTTGTAAGATTCCACCTTCAAAACCTCTATGTGTGTATTCTGTGTATTTTGTGTGATTTGTGTGTATCACTTTTATTCTGGTCTGTGTTTTTAACCACCAGAGTTTTATAATTTGTCTTGACAGTCTGCTAGGAAAATTTCCTCTCTTTATTTTTCTTAATCAAAGTTGTCTTGACTGCTATTTGTCTTTTACCCTTCAACATTAATACTAGGTTAATCTTGTTGAACTCTGTGAATAAAAATGGAAGTTTTAATGTAATTTTATCAAATGTGTAGATTTATTGTCAGCAGAATTAACATCTTTTTGTGGTCTTGCTTAATTCTCATCAATTTCAATAGTATTTAATTTCTCTTGAATATTCCACAAAGATAATTCTGTAATGTATGACCAATGACTTGTTTGGACCTTTTTTCTAATACTTATGCTTCTAACTTGTTTCCTAATCTTGTTGAACTGGTTAGGAACTCCAGTACAAAGTAAAATAGAAGAAATAAAAGTGAGCTTTCTTATCTTGTTTCAGTTTTAATGGACAAGCGTCTAACACTTCACAATTAAAAATAATGATCATTGTGAAGTTTTGGTAGATTCTTTTAGCCACATTGTGAAAGAAATTTTCTATCCCAGGTTTGCAAGATTTTCCTTATTAATTATAGTATTTTTTTCTTATGTAATGCTTTGTCCATTGACGTGATCATATATAGGTACATATATTTCTTTTTCAGTCTGTTTCAGGGTAGTATTAAGTTAATAAATGTTTGAATAATATCTTCAGTCGTGGAATAAGGAATGATTTTCTTATATATATTTCTAGATTCACTTGATGGGTTCAATATTATGATTAAACATTTTCTGTGTTCATAAGTGAAATTATTTTTCTTGTACAGGCCTTGTCCATATTTAATATCATATTATAGCTTTTTCATAAAATGAATTGGTGATGTTTTCTTTTTATTTTCAGGATAGATTTATAGGTAACAATTATTTCTTTACATTTTGTTTCTTTAATCTTCTTTCGAGTGGGTTATAAAACAGAGATTAGTTTCTTAAATATTGGTAGGCCTTGTCTATAAAACTGTTTGGATATATTATTTATTTTTTGTTAGCAAGACATCCAAATCAGCTGTTCATTATAGACAGGCTACATTCTCTAGGAAAGTGTTCTCTATCTTATATTTCTGTCATCTTAAATATGTGATTTCCGATTTCTAAGCCCATGGGCATAGCTGTCTGGGTAGAAGTAACTTGTAGGATCATCCATGGGAAGTTTTTGTGAGCCAAGCCTGGAACTAGCATACATCACTTCTGCTCAAATTCCATTGTTGAAAATTCAATCATGTGTAACTGCAAGGGATTCTGAGCAACAGAATCTAGTCATGTGCCAAGAGGAGGAAATGAGTTTGGTGAACGATTAGCAGCCCTGTTACATTCAGAAAGGAACAGATTATGTTTCTCTACTACAAAAGTTTACTTTTTCTCTTAAAATTCTTTTTAGTTCTTTTTTTTTAAAAGGAACTATTCAGTAGGAAGCACACAACTCAGTTTCTTAGGGTACCATTTGAGTGTTACAGCTCTCAGCCTGACAGAAAGTTTGATATTACAGTCATAGCATATTTCTGCTGACTCCTTACCAAAAGCACAATGTTATATACATAATAAATCTTCTCATCAGCTGATGACTCTGCTGTCATTTGGTACATGTTTTCTTCAATAAAATAACTGACTAGCAAAAATTAACCATAGTCACTGCTGTTTTTGCAATATGTTCGAAAGGCGTGGTCATCCAATCTCTGGAGATTTAAAGCAACTCAGAGATAAATGTGGATAAAAAGAGAAACTGGGGCAGAAAGTGTGTGGGTTCAGTTGTTTTGTGAAAGAGGAGGAGAAGGGTTCTTATGATCCTCATCAACTGAGAAACGTTTCCATCTGTTTATACTAACACATTGATCTGGATGCATACACTGTGACTACTATAATGCACACAAACTCACAAAAATTTGCTTGGGTATATAAACAACTTTATGTAATATTCATATTATGTTGGGGAAGACAAATATAAAATTACCAGTCGAGTTTTCAGATAGCAGAGTAACGTCTCTTTTTTCTCCGCAAAGATATTAATCAAATATTGTTTCCATTTCAAGAATTCAACAAGAACTTATTTGGGTCTATTATGTTTTAAGCACTCAGAGGGAAAATAGTCAACAACCATTTATGCAGGCCTTTAATGTGTTCATATGTTTTACTCGAATTTGCTTCCTCATATATACGTAAATGGTACAGTAAAGAGTCAAAGAACACAACAGTTGAAAAATCCTAAGAGTATATTTGACCTGAGCACCCATTCAGTGTAGTCATCCCTTCTCTAATCCTACTGCTCTTCCATATTCTCTGAGAATCTTTGATAATAAGGAGCTTATAGTCTCATAAAATAGTCTCTTTCACTGTGAAGACACTTCTCACTTAGGATACTTCATTATAATGACCTGAAATCCACCATTATTCTGTCTACTAGAACAACCTAGAATCAATCCACAAGTCAATCCAAAAATTTTCTTTCTTTACATTGCTTATCTTTATTTCTTATCTTTCTCTTTTGAGTTTATTTTTCCTTTTTCTCCTGAAAGCCCCCTGGTACATAGTTGTGTATTTTTAGTTGTGGGTCCTTCTAGTTGTGGCATGTGCGATGCTGCATCAGCATGGCTTGATGAGCAGTGCCATGTCCGCGCACAGGATTCAAACCAGTGAAAACCCTGGCCGTCGAAGCAGAGCGCACGAGCTTAACCACTCGGCCACGGGGCAGCCCATATTTCTTATCTTTATCTAGACATCTGTAGCTCCTTCAGCTGTGTCTCCACATAGTATTGTGTCCAGGCAGTTTACTATTCTGACTGACTTCTAATTGTAAAATAACATATCAGTGTTTTACTCTTAAATTGTAGTGACAATAACTGAACACATGACCCCCGATGTGGTTTTATCAATAAACGTGTCTCCAAGACCTTTATCCAAATTGTTTAAAATTGAGGAAAAGAAAGGGCCAAACACAGACTCCTATGGCATTCTTCCAACATTCACCCTTCATGCTGACTGGAATCCACCACCAACACTGGCTGTAGTGGCTTCACCAGACGGGATTCTTCCTGGCTGCGTGAACTCTTGTCCACACTTCTCCATTTTATTGCTTAAAATATCATTAACAACTGTCAAATGACTCCTGAAATCTATATACACTCAATACGTTCAGAGAATTCTCTTTATCTACTAAGCTGGTTAACCTACCCAAAAGGTAAATTTGGTTATTTTGTCGCGGCTAAGGCTTACCCTTCATTTCTCTCAACCTTCAAACTAAAAATTCAGATATACTTCCTACCCTTCTAATATAGCAGTTGCTGAGAAAAAAGAATAAAGAATTATGATAGTAAGGTATAGGCAAAAATATAGAATAAAAGAGTTAACGTTTTTGCATAGATTATTTGAGTTTTCCAACTCAAAGTTTTCAAACTTTGAGAAAGAGGAGATGATTTGACTTATTTTTGGAGGATTTGCCAAGTGATGAGACTGGAGCATTCGAAACATGAAAGTTCAGCAGGTAGGAGAGGTGGTTACAGAACACGTGTGCCCAAGGGAACGTACTTTTTAGTTTAACCTGTATTTTTAAGTTCTTAAAAATATGGCATGATATTATCTGGAAAACCAAAATAAAAGTACATGAAACTTTTCAACAGGGATATGAAAATATGCCACACTCCTAGTACATTGGAGAAACTAAAATAAACCAATGTTTCTTACTTAATAGCCCAGGGAGTGGTTTATTCATAATGTTTTTTAATTCAAAAAGGAGAAGTGGTAAAATATTTTCACTCCTCAGAAGGTAGTAATCAATTTGAGGGAGAATGATTTTTTAATGAATGTGTTAAAAGCTAACTCTCCAAATAAGGAACATTTAGAACTGATGAAAAGACTCTAGTTCAACACTTCCTGAGTACTTACTATGTACTAAATATGATCCTGTAACGTAAGCAGGGATCAATATAAAATAGTTCCTGCATTCATATGAGTTCTCTGGAAATATGTATGGGAAAAAAAAAGAAATTTGTTCATGGCTTGAAAGTGAATAGAGGGAATAATTTTAGCTGTGACCAGCCAAATAGTTAAATCAGCTATTGCAACCACAATGATAAATATGGGGTCTACAAATAGCTGCTGATGTTTCCCAACTCTGTGCCTCCATACGTGTCTCACTCTACTTGGAATGCACTTCTCTTTTGAGATAGTTACAGCATATTATTCCACAAATTATCTTGGTATCTCCATCACCATCCTTCCATCTCCATCTGGATTGGGTGATTTCCCTTTAGATTTACATAATATTTTATATATATGTCTCTCATATAAATTTATATAATTATATTTTAAATTTACTTCAATGTTTGTTTCCTCCCATAATGTATAAGCTACTGGAAAGCAGCAATTCTATTTTATTGAATTTTAAATCACTGGTAGCTAACATAGTCCCTGGTGCATAGCAAGCGATAAATAAATATCTTCTAACAAAATGAATAATATATAAATCTGTATAGAGAGACCTTTTGAGGTTATCCTTCCCCTAATTACACTTGTCCCTTTACTATCATATTCTGGCATTAAGAAAGGCACATAATGATGTTACAAGATACAAATACACACATCTCCAAAATAATATACATAACTATATAACAAATATACATATATGTATATATTCATACTTATATGCATATATATCATGTATGTGCATGTGTATATGTAATATATATAGTCAAATGGTTATATAGTTTCTATATTGTACTCAAAAATACTAAATGATTGTGTCACCAAATTTCAGTATTTTTATATAGATGTTCTATATCATTTTAGAATGAGTTATAAGGAATTAGCTATGAATACTTTCCCTACTAATGAAAATGCTCATTAGAATAAACCTCACTACAAGACAATTTATAATATTTAATTTGCTTGATGGAAATCAATGAGTTAAAGAGATAAACCTCTTATTCGAAGCCACGAGAATTATGAATATCTGAATTTCCAGAGGTTTGTGATTCATATTTAAATGTATGTCCCAGAAGCTAGCCCCAGTATAAAACAGTTTCTGGCAAGAGACTGACTTTTTTTCCAATGAATAATTTAAAATGCAACTTTTTCCATGTGAATTGTCTTATGTCTTGGCAGTGGCATAGTATTTCAATAATTTATACAATTTTGAATATAATATAGTTAATGCCATGAAAGCAATTTCTTTGATATTGAATTATAAAAGAATGCACTTAGGCCACTGTGACTAATGATCTAGGGGCCAGCAACATGGCAAATTACCTTTTAACCGAATTTTAGAGAGATTTGTGCATGTAACCGTAGGACTGTACTGAGAGCTCCTGGGATACAGTTGCATGAAAACACTGGGTTGTTACATTTAAAAAATGTAAATAAAGCATTCTCTGTGAGAAAAATAGATAAAGAAACATGATGATAAAAAATATGTAAATGATGAGTATTTTAGGGAGAGCAAAATATTAATGTGAATCATGGTTTTATTATTTAAATTCCTGAATAAAATCTGTTCTTCGTCTATTTCTTAAGGCAGAACTCTAGTCACTGGCAACCTAATCATGGTCATTCCATGACAGGTGAGCAACCACGCAATAGTGTAATAATGTGCAGCTTTTATAAGAAACCGAGCAATATAATGTGAAAATGGATTCCTTGAGTCTTCCAAGGCTATCGCACAGGCTGAGGGCTTCCCAGGATGTAGGGCAGAGATGGCGAGATTATGGCTCCATTACACAATCCAGAGTACACAGGGTTATAGCTTATGGTGAGGATTTTGTACACACATAAATCTACGTGAACTGTTTGCTTTCATAGACCATGTAGATTTCTATATTATGACAATCTTCCAGCATAGGATGATCACGTGTCTTCTTCAGTAAGTGGCAAATTTTTCTAATTCCCTTAATGGCGTCATTTCTGTTGGTGCCAGGATAAGTCCACAAATATTTTTATGCATTTTTATGGTACCAAAAATGGAAAAACTCATGGCAAAGATCTGGCAAATCTGGACTTCCGTTTTCTAAATGGAAATTATCAGTGATAGCCGCCCTCTTTTTTTTTTAATTTTTTTTTTGAGGAAGATTGGCTCTGAGCTAACTGCTGCCAGTCCTCCTCTTTTTGCTGAGGAAGACTGGCTCTGAGCTAACAACCAAGCCCATCTTCCTCCTCTTTATACGTGGGACACATGCCACAGCATGGCTTGCCAAGCAGTGCCATGTCCCCACCCGGGATCTGAAGCGGTGAACACCGGGGCTGTTGAAGCAGAACATGCGCACTTAACCACTGCCCACCGGGCCAGCCCCACCGTCCCTCTTTAGACTGGTCCTCTCCACCAGGCCCGATCACTCCCCATGTATACATACCTGCATTACTCATATGTTACTTATGCATTGTTTTAGGTATCTTAGTTTTTCACACAAGTAATCAGGTCTTTGATCCTCATGGGAAGTTTTCTCATATACCTTTGGAGTCTCTCTTTTGTTCCATTGTCTGTCTTGATACCCCTGCCACACTGTCTGGATGCCAAAGCTACACTTGTAGCTTTATAACTGTAAGTGTTGCAGTCAGTTAGTGTAAGTCCTCCACATTTCATGATTCTTTTCCAAACCCCGCTCAAACCTGGTGATTTTAAACAACTGCAATTATGTATTTTACTTAAAATACTATAATTTGAACATAACACTTGGAGTCTGACTGGGGTGGCTAGAACAGTTAGGGCCTAGAAGTGTTGGGGTGCTTGCTAGGCTCTCTTGTGCTCCTGTTATCTCAGAACTTCTCCATGTGGGGTCCCCATGTGATGTCTCCAGGTGTACTCTCCAGCATGGGGCCTCCAGGGGGGTCAGACTAATGACACAGCAACTCAGACCTCCAAGACTGAGTGTTCCAGGGATCAGGGCAGAAGACAAATGGCATTTCATGATCCAGTCTTGGAAGCCATATGGCATTACTTCTTTCCCAGCTCTACTATTTGAAACAGCTAGGTGCCTACTCAAATTCAACTGAGGTGAGGGGAGTATGAGGACCTCTTTGTGATGGAAGAAGTGTTAAAGAATTTGGGGCCATGTTATAAAACTGCCACATAAGCCAACTAACAAAAAAGTAGGTGAGTAGGTGAAAGAAGAAATTGGGGACCAGATATTGAGAACTCTGCCTCATGACAGACCCCACCCCTGCCAACCAAAAAACGTCATTAATCTCACAGTCCATTACACATAACAAATGTCCAAAAAATACCAACCTTTGCTTTAAGTATCCTTTTGTTAGACATGTTTCCAAAGTGAAAAACAAGAGAACCACAATGCTCTATTTTGAATCCTTCTCCAAATACCTTCTAGCTCAGAGGACATATGTCTCAAAGAAGGAGACCCTCTTTATGTTCAGCCAAGGCTTAAGCACAGTTCCCTGATGAGCTTGTTGGACCGCATGGAAGTCTCTGGAATCTATGTAAAAATACATGCATAAAAAGACTGCCATGACACGCATGAAACTATTAATAGTGATTCTCTTTGAATGGTAGTATTATATTAAGTTGAATCACATGAAATTGCCGATAGCCATTTGTTTTTAACCTAACAAAGGGCAATTTTAGATGTTTCAACCTAATGACTTTGAGTTTTTCTTCCTCATTCTTTATCTATTTCTCCACATTCTTTTCAATATGTGTGTAGTGCCTTCACAATTAGGAAAATAAATGCTATATACAAAGAACAAAGAAACCCGAGTACTTCAGAGAAGGCATTATTTTTCTGACTGCCCCAAAATGACACATCTTCTCTGCAAGTACGAAAAACAGCATAGCAGCCTTTGATAGAAAAATCTGCTAAAATACATTTATAGAAAGCTGAGCCTAACAAGGAAAATTCATATTGAACCGGAACAGGCTTACCTCATGAAATCAGGAGCCAGGTGTTACATTACAACTCTATGAGTCCAAGGGTAGACATTGGGCTCTCTCGTGTTTTAAAAAACACTAAAGCAAGCTTTTAGCTATGGGAAATGTTTGCAAAGAAGGCAGCTGGGTTCTAGCATGTCACAGCTGGGCTATTTCCTCTGGTTTATGTGGAGAATAGTTCACTGCCAAGGGTGAGGCAAGACAAGTGCAGCCGGGCCATTCCTGAGGGCATTTGCTGGCACGTTTTCAAACAGAACAGTGGAGCTGGCCGCCAGGTTTATGGGAAGCATGACTATACTGAAAGAAGGTGCCTGCTTTCCTTAAGACCAATTCCTGGAAGGGGAATCATTGGCTCACTGCGCTGGAATTTTTTGAAGTTCTTAAAGTATACTGCCAAATGGTTTCCAGGAGAAAGCTCATTGTTAATTCTTAATAAAATGTTACCATGACTGCAGGTTTTGAAGGTAGAAAGTTTGCTCCTAAGACTTCTGCCTTGCTGGGTATGGACACTTACGTTTCTGTGCTCTAAGGTATTTCAGTTGTGGTGTGCTTCCTGTGTGTTTTGTAACTATTTTCTGCTAGGCAGAAGGGTGAATTAAGCAGGCATCGTCGATTCCCTGTGATACACAACGCTGCTCTAAGTGCGCTCCAGCTTCCTGCTGTTGCTGCTGCTGCCTAAGGGGGTAGCTGCTATTATGGTCCTGATTTTAAGCAGTGTTTTATATCTTTGAACCATCCAAGTAAGTGAAGCTGCAGCTCGCCTGAGTTACAGCAGGGATTTGCACTCTGGGGTGTAAACACTCATGTGTAGAGGCCAGCTATTGATCCTGTAGCCAAAAGGAAGCAAAAATGAAAATCCTTGTAGTCCAAAATATTGAAACTCTTGTGTAACAATGTTGTATTTTTGCCTTCAAAATGTTTATATAGCAGGTGAGAAAGTTGCCTTCAATCACAAATTTTTAAATCGTTAAATAAATGTTAAGCTACCAAAACCTATCATCTCTAAATCAGTAGCTTTTATTCTTTTATCTCATTTAATCCTCATGTATACTAAGCCTTGTTAATATAAGCTCTATACATATGGTTGTGTATGTGTATTTATATATATTTCTTTCACCATGGAAAACCTGTGTAGCAAAAACCAGTGCCTTCCTTCAATGGGAAAACCTGTCGTAAAATTTAGAGATTACTTGCTTTCTCTCATCCCACTGATGCATAATACATGTATTAGGTAGTTCAGGTAAGATGGAGAGAAGGGGAAGAGAGAGGGAAGCTATTTCTACTTTGTTTTTTTCCATAACTCCATCCTGTAACGTTTGTCCCTCTCAGATGGTCACTTTCTTCTCTCCATTGCTGATTGTGTTGCTCATAGCCATGCAGAACCAATTCTGGGCTTTCCCCAGGGAAAATAACACGGAAGGAAAAAGCTGCCCCTGACACCTTCCTCCCTCCAGTGTGGAGCCCTCTCGACCCAGCACGCTGCTCTCAGGAAGGATGAAAGTGAATGCAAGCTCTGAAGGCACCACCTCTTGTAGGGATAGCAGCATTTATTGTTACGCTCTTGAAGGCAAATCAGGGCTCTGAGGATCTGAAGGAGGGCCTAATTACAGTGGAGATCTTAAGGAAATAGGAGAGAGAATTTATGAAGAGGTTTTTTTCTGGTGTCCTGTAAGTTAGTGTCTCCCAAATCTGTAGATTTTGGAGCTCACTCTGTACCTATTGGTGTAGGATCTGTTAAGTCAGCTTTCCCCCAACCCCAGGATTGTGAAAACTCCTCGGATTATATTGAGGATTAGTTGGGTGAAGGGAACTGTTGTTTTTAGCCATCAAATTCCACTCAAATCCTGTCTGTTTCATAAAGCCTTATCGAACATCAGTATCCTCTCTGATTCTGACTCCATAGGCAGAGTTAGATTTACTACTCTGCGTTCCCAAGACAGCTTGTAGCACACTATCCACTTTGTAGGATTTATGACTCCATATTACAATTAATAGTGTTAGGTCTTTCAAGTCTTTAGACATGGACTCCTTAAGATTAGTCTCCCTAATCAAGTTGGTACTCAATAAATGTTTGTTGAATGAATAGATGGATAGGTGGATGGATGGATTAAAACAGATCAATGCCTGTTTTTCCCTTTTATATAGCTGACCTGGGAAGGACACGGTAGATTAAGAAAAACTTGGACATAGGTTTTCCAAGAAAAGAAACACACTAAGTTAAGCAACATGATTCAAACTGTGAACTGAAGTCTGAAAGATACATTTTTTTCTCAAACATATTCTTTGCACCCAAAAGTAATTCTGGAATATTCCATGAGTAGGTAATTCGTCAATTTGGCAAGTTTGCATTTATAAGTCACACGAGTATCTTTTCCTGCTATCGCCATCTGAGTGATGTGATGAGGGGAGAAGCCAGAGAAAGCTCTGAAATGTCATAAACTACAAACTCATTTACAGTCTATGAGCTGGAGAAAGCAACATTGCTAGTTAGGTGCAGGCCAGGAAAACTTCAAGCACCCACAAGCAAACCAATTTAGGAAAAAAAAAAAAAAAAAAAAAGAAAGAATTTTTTCTCTCCATTTGAGCACAGCACCTTTTCCAGGAGGTTTGTTATATAACGGAGATCTGCTTTCCCTTTCTGCGGGCTGGCCAAGGCTGAGAAGAGAGCTGCCAGCCCAGGGAAAGGAAGGCTGTTCTTCTGATACTGCCAGCCATTACCAGAAATGGGAGTGCAGAAAAAGCCAGTTCTCCCAAGATTTATAGTTATGTCTAGCTTGTTGACTCAAGCAGTTTGGAAAATCTTCAGAGACATAGTTTATTCAACCTAACTCAGACTCCAGGTCTGTGGAAAGAAAAGAAAAAGCAGAAATGATATGTACATGCTCTTAGAGTCAAATCCTTTTGACCCTCAATTTACATACTTCTCAAGTAAGAAGATGCTCTAACCAGCACATCAAGTTCTGCCTAAGATAGGACAGCCCATTCTATTAAAAATAAATTTTTATGATTATTGTCCAATTATTTCTCTGGGTTAACATGGCTAAAACTATAGTAGGCAATGCAGTAGGAAAATAACCATGCTTTTAAATGAGTTAAAAGGAATATCGAATGCCCAAACTCAGAGAATTCTTGAAAAAAGTCACTGGGACCCTTGGCACCAAAATTACATTTTCACCATTATATCATTCTTGCAGTGGTATGAAATTCTATGGGAAATATTCATTAAGAAGTCAAAGAAATATTAGCTCAGCACATAAAAGAACAATAAACAAATAATTGTTGAATATCACGAATGTGTCAGCCTTCTTCTAGGTGCTGATGACAAGCTGTGGAACAAAGTAAACAAGGTCCCCACTCGAGGCCTTTACTTGTGTTCTGTGAAGAGGAGACAGACAGTAAACAAGTAAAGAAATAAATACCAATGACAACAGCAGACTGTAAGGAATACCATGACCAAGAAACTACAAGAAGAGGAAGAATGATGGGGACACACGGTTGTGGGTGCAAATGCTTATTTCAACGACACATGTGTAGAAAAATCTGTCTTGCTTTAAGATGATCAGTCATCAGTAACACAACGCTTTAAGATGAAATTTTAAGCTTTTAACATTAACTGAGAAATTCGATGTCCGTGTTTCTTCTTTGTGATAGGTTTTTGGGGTGGAGGAAGTCACTTTGGAGAGGTGAGTCAAGCAGTACACCAAAGAGATGGAATCACTTTTGTTTTTATTTCTTGTTTGGCCTAGTGAACATGCTTGGGGAACAAGTCTAGTGATTGTGTGGGTAATTCAAATAGATATATTAAAACCTTTAAACAGTTTTAGTAATGAGCGTATAGCTTCAGAGAATTAATAGGAAGACACACAGTGTACTTGCCTAGAAAACACTGCTGTGATTTTTACACCCTGACTAAGGAAGCAGGTGGTCTTTGTACCCAGAATATTGCGGGTCCTAGCAGCCTAAAAAATGCCTCCAAATGGATTTGTATGTGCTGTGGTCTTTCAGGTACACTTACAACTTAAGAACTTGATGGGGCATTTAATTGATTCCAATGAGCCAATGCAACTTTCCAGATTCAAATCGTCCATGTCTTGTTTTTACAGTTAAGATAACCGTCAAATACATCCTCTAAAGATTTTCAGTATTATGTGTGACCCGACCTCACATCTCATACAACTTAATATAGGTGTGAACTCTATTCCATTTATTGTTTCTGAAAATCATCTGCACAGACTTTTAATAGGATAAAACGCTGTGCTCATATGATTCCTGTGACATACAGATTAGTCACCCTTAGGTTGACTTCTCAAATTTTTAATGGTTGTGTTCCAGACTACCAGATGAATTCTTGGAAGAAATTTAAGTTAACTCTGTGAAGGTTGCTCATTAAACAAACAAAACTTATTTATACAGATCAGAAAATACGTACAAGTGAAAAAAAAAATACAAGGCCACACACAAACTTAATTGTACAACATAATGCTAATGGTGAGGAATAATCCAAAATGGTTGGCTGTGTGGAAATCATTAGTATTTGGTTTGAATATGTATTCTAAGATTTTCCTTACTGATGCTGCTCCACACCCTGCCTGAGGACACTGATAGACAATGCAAATGAGGGAAGGCAGTTGGGGCAGGTCAGATGGCATAATTTTTGGTGAAGATGAAATCAACAAGTGATTTAAATTACCTTTAGGGAATCTAAATCTATAGATACATCTAAATGTGCATCATCCCTCACCATGATATCAACTGATTAGGAGTTGAGGACAAGGTACTAAGTAGTAATTAAATTTGAGGCTCATGAATAATAAGAGGTAAAGCAGGTTATTAATTTGAGGGTCCAAGAGTGATTTCTTTAAATGTATAAGAGAATTTTTGAAAACATTTGACTCCAACACAACCTTTAAATCCACTTTCAATCTCTGTTGTTTGGAAAGCTACCAGAGTTCTTCAGCCTCTTTAATTGGTGATACACAGCAGTAAATTAGGCACACAGTTGAAAAGTCTCATATATCCCCAATTAGGGTCCCAATAGGAGAGAGATATTCTGTGATTTAATATGAAGTCTAGAACTTCTACCTTTCATTGTTTTTATTTATGGTGTCATGATGATGATAGTGATAATAATGTTATAATAATTATTTCCTGTGAATTAAACAAATTTACATTTAGAGGAATGACTTATTTCTGTATTACTCTGCTCTAGGTCATAAATACTTAAAAAATGTGCACAAGAATTCAAAATACTCATTAAAATCCATAGTTTTTAGTGACTTAAAAAATATTGAATTGATTGAACACATTTGCTCTTTTTTAAACAAATTATTTTTAAGTTAAATTTCTAAATGAAAAGGGTTTGAGGGAGTTTGAAATAAGGTATGTAGAAAAGGAACACACATCTAGGATAGTAAGTTAAGTTATTCAAACTCTCCTCATTTTTCTGTTTTTCTCTGCAAGTGCATAGATATTGGGCATACCATAAGACATGCTGCTGTGTCATTCAGAAAGCCCAATAGAGTCCTTCCCACCTGTGTGCGTGCGTCATTATACACAAACTGTAACCCAAGGACAGCCAACAGAACTGGATGGTCTTAAGGTTCTTGAGACATCACCATTCTTTCCTGCTCCTGGCAACTCAAGTGGAAGCCTCCTTTTTCTCTTCCTTTTTCCCTTAGCTTGATGCTTCCTGGGATCATTCCAAACCCTTCCCCAGTACCATACCTTATTCTGGAGGCAGAGCTGACTATACCTCCATTTCCATGGCCCTACATTGAGGTTATTAATGTTTTTTTTTCTCTTACAAATGGTACCATGATGAATAACTGCGCAGAAACTATCCTACGTTGTTCACTTTAAAAGAAAACAAAATTAATATCTGCTGATTTGAACCCAGAGGCATACCTATTAGACATGTGTTACTCATGTAAAATGGGAATGGAAAATATTTGTCTTCTCTTAGTTACTTACCTATCTGCCTCTCTCTTTTTTTTTTTAAAGATTTGATTTTATTATTTTTTTTTCCTTTTTCTCCCCAAAGCCCTCCAGTACATAGTTGTATATTCTTCGTTGTGGGTCCTTCTAGTTATGGCATGTGAGACGCTGCCTCAGCATGGTTTGATGAGCAGTGCCATGTCCGCGCCCAGGATTCGAACCAACGAAACACTGGGCCGCCTGCAGAGGAGTGAGCAAACTTAACCACTCGGCCACAGGGCCAGCCCCTCTGCCTCTCTCTTTTAATTTTAACTTCCTTGAGGGCAAGGATTGTACTTTGAAATTTTTGCATTTCCTATGAGTCCAAAATTATTCCTTTCATAATCCTCAGTAAAGTTTGAAGTCTTAAACTGAATATGCAATGCCTTTGAATATTCACCAAAGCAAGACCTGTTTTTGCCTCCACAAGCTACAGTGCATGTGGCAGATTTCGTTGGCCCTCTCCACACACAGCATCTACTGCCAACAGGTGACGCATTCTGGGGAGAAGAGCCTTGCCAGAGGGATTTTCTCTTACTAACATCCTTTTTCCAGATGTTTCTTCCCTGTAGCATATCCTGAATTATGAGGCCCCAGGAGGCGATTGCAATCACTGAGATGACATGTCACACCTGGAATTCAACACTCATTCCCCACCATACAATTTCCCATGGTTAAATGTCAAATCTAAGTTTATTGCTAAGGGACTTGGTTGTTTCTCTGTGAATTCAAATATTGTGCTTAATATTATTTTACCACTCATGTTTACCACTTTAAATATATATAGATGCGTAAAGATGAAACTAAACTATATTAAGATCAGACGGAATTGACAAAATAATTTAATTTAGAGGATAGAATGCATGGTCTTATGGCACTCCATCATTTCTCTTAGATATACACACCCAGTCCAAAGTTGAATCAGTTATATATTTGAAATATATAAATAAACCAGCCAGACTAGACTGATCTTTGTGCACTGTCTTCTATATAAAAGAAGAGAGCACTATATAAGTTTTTTTTAATAGTAAGCTCTGGTTTAAACATATCTGTGTATGTGTATATGTATATGCATGCATACACGTGTATATATATATTTCATCGTTTCCTATGTCAAACCTACGCCTACATCCACAGACCCAAATGCTATTTTTATTTAATGTTGTGAGTTTATTTTTATTAACTCTCCTATTCACCAGTAAGTCATGCATATTTTTCTCTACTTTCCTCCTAGGGTATTTTCATGTCTTTCTTTCTGTTCTGTTTCAGTTAAGCTAAAAAAAGAATCTTCTGTTTGGAATGGCTTATTTTTTCTTATTTGCCTGAGAAGAGCTCGCTGAAGAGTTTAATGATAATATGTTTTAAATGCCAATTAAAGTATGTCATTTAGAAACAGTTACAATGGTATATCACTTAGGAATAAGCCTTTTCCTCAGTCATAGCAACAGTTACATATAATTGAATACTTTATATTTGTAATCAAATCATCCTAGATTTTCTTGTAGCAGAGTTTTGGTTCCATTAAAAAATCAAAGATGATATTCGAAGTATGGATAATTTAATTTATCCTTATGACAGATTTTAGTTACTGTTCTTTTAAATAACTGTGAAAACATATCTCTTGCATAAAGAAACCCTAAGAATGGAACAATTAAAAGAATTCCAGTCAAAACGCATATTTTTCTAATAATTATCAAGGTGTCTAATTGCCATTTATTTAGTTTTGACCAGGAACTTCAACATACTATAATTTTTATATAGTAAACCAAAACTTGTGGCACAGGCCAGTCATATACCATATGGAAATGATGCTCCCAGAGCTATTTTAAGGCATGGTAAAGAGCAGTACTAAAATTAGATTCAGACACTATACACGTGTTTTAAAACATCTAATAAGAATAGCTAACAATAATGCCAGGTGCTTTTCTAAGTCCTTTGACAAATAATCAGTTATGTAATCCTCACAGCAGCTCTATGGGGTTTGTGCTATTCCTGTCTCCAGCCTTCGGGTGAAGACACTGAGGCTGAGAGAGAGAAAGTAACTTGCCCCAGACAACACAGCTAACCAGTGGAGAACACAGGGTTCATATCCATGCTGTTAAGGATTGAATGAGACCATTTGGTCTTTGAGAGAATATGGACATTTTCATCCTCGAAGTTAATTTACGGATTTTCCTATCCAGCATTCCCAAAGTGTATTCCATGATCACTAATTTTATCAAATGCTCTGTGACAAAAGCTCCTACAGTCTAATACACCAGAAAAAAACCACAATGCAATTATTTTCCTTTTCACTCTTGGAGATTTATAGTCTAAAAAGCCATAAAAAACGTTCTAAGAAATCCCAAAGTGAAGAGATCTCTTTCAACCAGTGGTTTCCAGTCATCATTAACAGGAAAACTCATATTGAACACACCTTTCACAGCCCTTAGAATTTGTGGTCCTTAGAACATAAATGTTGAGAAAGTCCAGCCCTGCTATTTGGCAGGAAGAAAATTGAGGCCCCAAATGTCTTCGTGACCCTGAAATCTTACATCCCAATTCTGTGTATGTTTTACCTCACTCAGCGATTAGATCAGCATGTGGGCATGGCTCCTCTGCTATTTTAAGTTTCTTCAGATTTCCATTTTTATTTAATCATTTCAACAGGAGAACCATCATTATAGTGAGGATACATGGGTGGAACAGACAGATGGCTATATCCTAGTTTACTTAAGGCAAAGTAGTCACAATAAAAATCCAAGCAATATTCAAACTATTTGTTATTAAATAGTCCATTTATCCTGAAATAGTTAATGTCTGAAAATTATAGAAAATAAAAACAATCAACAAAGAGAAAACTTCAGGAGAGTCCTGAGGATCTGGAGAATCTATTTTTTAGATGATGACCATAGGCCATAATTACATTTCACCACCACGGCTTTATTGCATGGTATCATGGAGTTCAACAGAATTTTATATATTTCTTTCTGACCACTGCATGTTTTGCCATTTCAGTTCCTCCGAAGATATATGACATCTCAAGTGATATGACCATCAATGAAGGAACCAATGTCACCCTCACTTGTTTGGCCACTGGGAAACCAGAGCCTTCCATTTCTTGGCGGCACATCTCCCCATCAGGTAAAGCAGAAATACATCTGTGTTGTTTGTGCTGTTCAATATTCTCCTGTAACCTCATCTGTTCAGAACTGAAGACTCAACTTATGTTTGTACATCTTTTTCATGAGGTAGGCAGGATGCATATTGTTACACGTATTCTTTACGTCTAAAGGCATTGTGCTTCACAAAAGTTAAATGAACATTTTCTGTCGGAGCCCAGAATAGAACCTATGTCTCTTGATTCCTAGACAAGGTTATTTTCACTTTAGTATCCTGGATAATCACAAATCAACAGACAAAAGGCTCCAGTGGAAATATCGCAAGAGAAATATCTTCATTTAAATGTGTAAGGCTTTTCTTCAATTGGCATTCACATGTTAATAGGCCAGCATGAACTGCTAAGGTAATCAGGGAGAATGAAATTATACAAATTATGAGGTTGCTGGGTCTAATTTCAAAGTGCAGTTCAGAATCAAGGGTTTGGCAGTGAGAATTAAATTTTAACTGATGAAGGATCTAAAAACCCAAGAGTTCCAGTAACTTGTACAAGATCACATAGTTAGGTGAAATTAAGGAATATGACATGTTTATGGATTTCTGGTGCTTTTGCTACAGTGCACATCCTCCTAAAGAGATTAAGTCACCTTTAGGAAGTTGGGGATAATCATTATCAAAACAGATTTTCACAGGCACATTTTTAACAGAATCATCAATTTGTGTAAATTTTAAATATTTGAACTATATAGTTTTGGGTATACCATGGAAGTAAGAGAGGTACTTTTAATGACTAGAACCCCCCCCCCACCACCACTTCAGATGAATTAAATTTGATGTGATTTGTTTTATATTTTTGGTGGAAATGGCACCAAGAAGGCTAGAGGGATGAAATTGCTTTTAAAGAAATCAGAAGGCACATTTTATGTAGGCGTAGAAGAGTACAACTGGAACATCTATTTTACCCGCTAATGCTTTCTTTCATATCCCTTATCCTTAAATGTCTTTCAGTTTCCTCATTTATGCAGTGAGTCTAATGAGACTTACTCACATTATATGCTTAGTATTACTATTAATGTGAGAAAAAATCAATATAACAGCAGTATACACTTATATAATATGCATTATGGCCCCTATAATATTTCTGAAGCATGAGGGTGCTCTTGACTGCCAGCAGTTCACTCTCTGGAGCAGCTACGGAATCATAAAACTGGTGTGTGAGCACTGAATCCATGGAAGGCTCTGCATGGGGTGTAGGAGAGGCAAACGTGGACTAGGAGTTAGTACACACATGGTCCTCTCAACTTCCCTCTTCATCAGCCCAGCCAATGCTCTTGCAAATCTCTTAGCCTCAGTCACCTTCAGCTAGTTTCCTACTTTCTGAAAATCGAATGATTGAAAAACCCCTGGCTATTGTGAGTCTCAAAAAAGTTAATAGACATAAATGTGCTTTAATAAGTATAGGTGATATGCAAATATAAGCTGAGTCTTAATCATCTTTCCAGGGATTTAAATCTGATATGGCAATATAATTTTTGTAAGAATGAAGCACATGATCTCCATCTTCTTATAATTTAAGATTAATATTTTGGACTTACCTCTCCTGCTTTGCAATGCTTGTTATTATGCATATTCTTCTTTTTTAAGTGCTTGGGTACATTTCAGTTTAATTAAATAGCACGAATGTTGGTTAGTGAAGTTATTAGGATAAGGATAATGGATAACATCATGAAGCTGAAAGAAGACAGATTGAGTTTATAAGTTAAACTGTGCATAGATTTGTTTTTCTGATCCTACCATACAGAGCAAATGAATAAAATTAGCATAAATATTAACTATTATCCAGTGAATAGCTAGACATGGCTGATATTTTTATAAATGCTTCCAATAATTTCAAATTATAATTTGTTAATGATCTATATTCAAATGCACAGCACTGTGGAGTTTCTGCTTTGTGTCACATGTCTGGTAATTCTATTACCATCCTTCAACTTATATATTTATGCTTTTAAACATATGTTTAAAAGCAAAATTATAAACTTCATTGATCCATCTACATTTTACCTAAGAAATATCAGTATTGTGCATATTCTTCTCTTTTCTTTTGCTATATCAGGAAAGAAAATGTGTCACAAAACAGGAATCATTGTGTGAACAATGTTTAATGTTACAAACAGATATAGATATACTTCCTGTCAGTATTAGAAGCAATGGCTAGTTTTTGTACATATGTGACTTGTTTAGAATTTTTTACCGGTACCTTTGGTAATCTTGCTGACTCATTCATGATCTATTCAAGTTTTAAAAATCGATAAAAAATGGCTGGTCATAGGATGATAGCTCCACAGAGCTTCTCCCTAATCTACAGAAAAATTAGGTTGAATTCAACCACATCGCAAACATCACCTGAATCTGTTGGAGTTGACTTTCCACTTGTGTACTCAGTGTACTTTCCCTGAAAACATCTTTCTTGAGAAATTTCTGGGTATATGAGTTTCCTTAAAGTTCACTTGTACTAATGATTTCTTTCTATATTTTTCATTCTGTATTTGGGAATTATTTTCAAACTGATGTTAAAAACTGTTACAGGAATAATACAAAGAACATCCCATATCCTTTACTCAGTTTCATTCATCATTTTTCCTGTTAGTTTCAACATTTGCTGTGTATAGAGCATATAAAAATATATATATATATATGTTTTTTTCACTGAATCATTTGAGGACAACTTGCATACATCATGCCCTTTTCTCCCTAGTTATTTCAGTGGACATTTCTAAAGAAAAAGGACATTCTCTTATATAAGCACAGTGCAGTTTTCAACTTTTGTACATTTAACATTATGTCATACTTTTATCACATTACTGTACATATTCCAATTGTGTGAACTGGTCTGATAGTGTTTTTTTTAGAATTCTTTTCCCTCTGGTAGAGAAGCCAAGCATTGTATTTGGTTGTCATATCACTTTAGTCCTCTTTAGTCTGGAGACTAATTCCGTAGTCTTCCTTTGTCATTATTGAACATTGACATTTTTCAACAATGAACATACCTCTTTTTTTAAAGTAGAGTATTTTTTCATTAGGGGTTTAACTCATGTTTTCTTGGAATTAGATTCCAGTGATGCCCATGTGGGACTAAACAAGTGAAGTTGTAGCTTTCCCAGGAAATGATACCCAGAGGCACAGGGTATCCATCTGTCCCTCATTTGATGTTAATTTTGATTACCCAATCCAGTTATCTGATTTCTGCCTTGTATAGTTCATTTTCCTTCCTCATGCACCAATAAGCAGTAGGGAGAGATTTCAAGACCGTAATATGCAAATACCTGCTACTTAAACTTACCCTTAGATTTGGCATTATCACTGATACTATTGTGAACCAATCTTTACTCTGATTACAAAATGATGATTTTTTTATCTTCAGCAATCCTTCTCCTTTTACCAGTTAGCACTTGGCATTCTACCATAAACAAGAACTTCACTTTCCCCTATTTGTTATTTATTTATTTGTTTGTTTATCTGTATATTTATTATGGCAGAAAGACTCACGCGTTTCCAACTTTTTATAATTGTTTATAATTCATTACTGTCTTTAATTATTTTGATGCTCACATTGTTCCTGATTTGGTGAGTGGGGATTACTTCATTCTGACTCCTGTGTTCTTATGATATGCCCCTACCATTTTTTTTTAGCACTTTCATACTTTCTGGCCTGACAAAATATGCAAGACTTATCTTGTGTCATTCCTGTCCCATCTCTGGAGTCAACCATTTCACTTTACTTCAAATGATTAGATGTTGTACACTTGGAGTTAAAACCATTACTGGCTTAAAATATATAACTCTGTTGATCTGCCTTATAGTAAAATTGTCAGAGACTCAGAGATCTAGGCTGCTTCCTATGATATTTTCTCAACCACTGCACCTTAAATAACTTCAGTGCAAGGGATGGATCATATTTCGTTTGGTTTTGTCTAACAAGCCTAGAACAGGGCCTGGAGCCTGGTGCGTCTACAAATGGGGCTTATAGAATTAATAGTAAAATATATTTATATCAAGGAAAATATAAAGAGGCAATTGTTTTATCACTAGAGATTTAAATAGGTTTATACATCTTAATTTACAGGAGATCTTACTGCTTTAACTAGACTGGTTCCTTATCTACTTAGAAAATTTTCAAGGTTTTCTCAAAGTTCCTGATATAAGGGGTATGATTCCCTTCTTTCCTACCAGTAATTTCTTAGGCATCAGACTGTGCCAGTATAGCACAGTGATCAAGATCGTGAACTTTGATGTCAGTCAGAACTGGGTTTGAGACCCAGCTCTTTCTCGTACAAACTATAAGATCTTAGACAAAATTAACTCCTTTAAACTTCAAATACAAATGGCAATAATAATTGTACCCAATTCACAGAACTGTTATAAGGATTAAACGGAATAGTATAGAGCATTGATCAGAGTTCATTACTTGTGGTAAATACTCTATATTATTAGTCATTAATTTACTACTGAAATTGTGTTTGAATTTTTGACTGAGTAAAATCTTCAACCCTGTTTCTGAAGTTGAAGGGTTTATTTCCAGCTCTTGAATGCAGTTCACATAGCTGCTCTCAAATAAGGA
This sequence comes from Equus quagga, assembly GCF_021613505.1. Classification (NCBI taxonomy): domain Eukaryota; kingdom Metazoa; phylum Chordata; class Mammalia; order Perissodactyla; family Equidae; genus Equus; species Equus quagga. The sequence goes on along the minus strand of NC_060284.1, from coordinate 9,594,779 downwards.
TCTCACAAAGCTAAAACTCGCTTAAAACTTCTAGAGAACATTAAGTTTACGCAAGGCATCTGATTTTGAATATGAAGACGAAATTCTTAATCACACATCATTGTATTGATAAATCTAGATCCAGTCAGAAAAAAACACAGGAAAAGTTAAAAGGTAAATTTTAAAACGATAGATTACAGATAACAAATATGGAGACATTTTGAACACTTCTGTCAAATTTCCACTTATTATTCATTGCTGTTTATCTGAAGCTCTGTTCCCTAGTTCATTCCTATTCTTTGATATCTGGAATCTCCGGGGAATTCTACTCTGCTGGTGTTTATTAGCTGACAGATTTTTTTTTGACTCTGAAGCTAAAACATGAGCATAAACACAAGGTTGTATGTCTCAGATTCTTTTTTGGTCTAATTTCCATATGCTTAGTGCCTTTTGACAGGGTATTCTCACCCCAATTATCCATAGGAGTCAAGACCATATTGCCTAACACAAGATAAAGACTGTTCAGTTAAGTAGCCTTTGTCCTGTTATGTTCTTGGATTGCCTCCATCCCTTCCCATTTGTCAGGTCCTCATTCCATTAAATGTCCTCTTTCTCCCTACATCTTTAATCTCTTCCTCTCTGTTGAATCCATCCAGCCCACATTTAGACAGGCTCAGGTCGCTCTTTTCTGAAATCAGTCCCTTGGCGCTGATCACTTTTGTTTAATCAACAACATTGAGCACTTACAACGGAGACCACAAGCAAGTGGCCTGAAATATAGGAATAGAACCAGAAAGCCAGATTTCAAGAAACCAAAAGATGAAAAATTTTCCTGGAGCAGTGAGTGGTGGACAATGTCAATCAGGTCAGATAAGTTAAGACCCGAATAATTACCTTTGGGTTAGGTAGTTTGGTGATCGCTGTGGCAGTTCAGCGGCATAATGGACCAGAAACCCAATTGTGGAGGATTAAAGAGCAAATAAGAAGTAAAGAACTTACATGTGGAGGCAAAACGCAACTTCCAGTTAGTCACGGTGGATATTTGGTTTCTCTACTTTTATATGTGTTATTTCTTCTATTGAGTATCCTTTGTCCCTTTATATGATTGGGAAACTCCTACTCATCCTTCAACTTTTTATGAAACTATTGCTGAGCATCCTAGGAAAAATTGGGTGCTTCTTCTTCCACAGTTGCATAGTATCTTCTTTCATGCTACGATGGTAAAGTTAGGTAGTTGTAATAGAAACCATATGGCCCACAAAACCAAAACTATATACTATCTGATCTTTGCAGAAAAAGTTTGCTGACCACTACATTAGATATTTTAAAAGTGATTTGAGTTCTAAATTTTATTTGCCAGTTTTAAGACATACAGATGTAGCACATCAAAGTTAATGTTTTTTTTTTTTTTACAAATTGGCACCTGAGCTAACAACTTGCCAATCTTTTGTTTTTCCCTCCCCAAATCCCCCCCAGTAGACAGTTGTATACTTTTAGTTGAGGGTCCTTCTCATTGTGGCATGTGGGACACTGCCTCAACATGGCCTGATGAGCAGTGCCATGTCCGGGCCCAGGATCCGAACCAGCGAAACCCTGGGCCGCCAAAGCGGAATGCGCGAACTTAACCACTCGGCCATGGGGCGAGCCCTGACGTTAAAATTTTTATAATCTTTCAAGAGAATTAAATACAGTCTTAAGACAGAAAATGCTAATTACTAATTATCATAAAAAATAGAAGGCTGTAAAAAATGAAAATTAGTATCTAAAAACCATGTACACTGCTGACTACTGTTTAAAATAATTCTGAGAAGAGTTCAAGTCATCACAGGAACAAACTACTAGAAACTTTCTATTAGTGCTCTTGATTTCATTGTCATTCCCCTTTTGTGAAACAAAGTCTTCTTTGAAATGTTTGAGTGCTGGGCCAACACGTGGGGTGATGTGATGAAGAGGCTCTGTGTGTACTTCTTGCAAGCTGGCAGCCTGTCGCCCAAACACTATAAATCTTTAAGTCTTTTTTCAGGTTTGTAATCCTGACACTGCGCTTTGCTTCTTAATGCTAGGAAGAAAAAATTCAGTAAAACCAGCAATTTATGCTGATGATGCTTCAACAATAACAGATTTTCAGATTACAAACTATGGTTCTAGTTCCACTGTAGAGCTGTATTCTATGTGGAGCTTTTATGAATTTCCATAAGGGCTTTACATAATGGATAATTATATAAAGAATGAATCTACATAATGATGGCAAGTTAAACTTCTACCATAAGATTGCACACCAATAATTTATAGATGTAGTTAAAATTGCCTTTTTGTTCTCAGTGTTTTCCTTATAATTTTAACTTTCATTTGTCTGTTTCTGAAGTCTCTCTACTTCTATCCAGTTGGTGGTGGAGTATGCAGAATTGTGTCTATTCTGAACTCTTAATGCATATTATTTGAAAATAAAAAACAAGACAGTTTTCACTATTTTAAGGCACATATAAGGCTAAGCAGTGGGCCTGATGATATGATGAATCAATATAAAAAATAATTCACTATTCTCAGAGGAAAGTCCTTACCCATATAGAACAGAAAACAGGAATCCATCAAACATTTCAAAGCATTTCATATAACATTGCTTTTTTTATTTTTTTTCCCCCCTATGGAACTTGATTTTCCCAGAGAACTGGGCATTAGAAAAAAAAAACACACACACACACACAACACTCTAGGTTATGTCTCCCCTTAGTGGACTGAATTTGGGGATAACGGTTGGCATTATACTGTTTATACTTTAGGAATTAGATTTTTCTAGAGCCTTTTGCCTGAGCAATTTCAATGTCACAATATGTGTATTAGGGAAAGGTATTACATAAATAGTTATGTCTAAACAAGTTAGGGGCTTATTTAAAGGTTAGCATCTTAGAAAATGCAGCTTTTTCTTTGGTTGTAAATTCCATGCTAATTCAAGCTGAAATGGGACTCCGTTAGTAAAATTTGTATTCATAATATTGAAATGGATCCTATAAGGATCCAGAAAGAGCACCAGTAGGTACTGTGAAAGTTTAAATGAGCCCAATAATGCTTACATTAAGTATTATTTATTGGGCACTTAGTATGTCCCAGGCACTGTTCTAACATGTGTTAGGTGAGCGTATGTTAACTACTTTACACGTGAAGTATTATGACTTCTTGTACCACATTCCTGAAGAAAAGACCATACTTTTCATTTGAACCCAGGCTGTACTGATTATTTGAACCCTGGCAGTCAATGAGGATACAATTTTCCCGTAAACGTAAGATCATATCCATCAAGGCTACATTTTTGTAGAAACAAGGCCTACTAGAATTTTAGTGCTGTTCCTAGATTATTACTAATATATATATATATATATATATATATATATATATATATATAAGTAAGAAAAAGAAAATATGTTAATAATGATTTCTTTTGAAATGAAGACTCAAACTGTTCTTGACAGTTATAGACAAGAGCATATGGTTGGCTTGCGCTAAATTATTTTTAGAGAAGTTATGACCTCTAGTATAAAAGAACACTATATCTATTTTTCCTTACTCAAAATGAGTATATTGTTACTGAATTTTAATTATACTCTGGCTTGTTTTAAAGTTATACTTTTCTTGATTAACTTGACTATAATTAGGAATAATCATCACTAATGAAAAATTGGAATGATTTTGATGCTCTTGGATTACAGATCAATAAAACTATGGTAAATACTTTTAATTTCTCTCACTTTTTGTGTGCTGTTTCTTTAAGATCCATGATTCAGGTAAATATAGCTACATAGTAAGTACTCAATAAATATTTGTTAAATGACACAATATTTTAGAATACTATAAAGTCTTTACGTGATTAACAAATTTATATTAACTGATTAATGTTTTAAAAATTAATATGCCTAATCATAATTACTTTCATTTATAACCTTTGTGAATAGATCATTCCCCAAAGGGAAAAGCTAATAACATTTTTATATGTAGTTATCAAACTCCTATTAACCAAGGCAATATAGCGTAGTGCTTAAAAGGACATGGGCAGTACTGGTACCACTTGGTTTCAAATTCATACTCTGCCATTCACCACATGCGTTAACTTGGGCAAATTTCTTAAGCTCTCTGTGCCTCAGTTTCTTCATATGCAAAATGAGCTGATAATAGTAATTTCACAAGGCTGCAGTATGAAGGAGATATTACAAGTTAAAAGTTTAAAGAATACCCAGGCAAAACTGAGTTCCAGATTCTTCGCTATTATTATTAAAATTGTTCTCATGGTTTCTCTTTACATGAAAGGTGCTTGAAGGCAGATAATAAAAGATGGTGATGATAAGTACCTTGTTCTTATGTGGTAAAAAATCAGATAAATGCAATGTAGTGATTACATCACTAAACTAGTGAGATTTTATTTCGTATTTAGTTGTTTCTACATAGAAAATAGAAGAGGGATTGTTTAGTGATTATTTATGGATTGTTACCACCAGAAAGACTCCTAGAAACAAAAGTTTGAATTATTTATTGGGATTCTAGTAAATGGTGGATGATGAGGGGAAGACAAAAAGCAACGTATTGGAGGACGGACACATTTGTTTTCTTTAGTTTCCTTCTGTGCTGTAGGAAAAAAAAGTCTGTAAAAATAAGGAACAAAAGAAAAGAGTCTTCACATAGCTACATATTCCTGAGGGGCTGCCCTCTCTGAGATTTCTGTGTGATTCCCAACCTGAGCAGCGCCAGGTAAGGGGTACAAAAGATACCGTGACCAGGAGACCCTGAATAATGGTGCCCTGTTTTTCTCTTTATTATGACTATTATTATCATCATCTATAAATTCTCTAATCCTAGTTTACTGTGCAACTCAATTTCAGCCTGTTAAAGATTCCGAAAATTTTATGGATATCTTCTGTCAGAAGGCAGTACTTACACCCTCTATGAAAACGTTACAAAGGGGATTCTGTCTTCAGAGAAGAGGATCAACACTCATGAAAGGTCTCCTAGTATAATGCATAAGGAAAATGTCTTATGAAATGTCAAGAAACTAATTTTTCCAGGCTGACAAAAGAGGCAAAATGCAACATTTACTGCAGTAAACTTTGTATGTAAACTTTGCTTGAGAAATTGAAACTTAAAAAACTACATTTATTGTGTATTTTTTGTCTAGCTAAGGTTATGTTTAGCTGTAATCTTCAGAAGTTTATAGAGTATATTCTTGCATAAATTTACAAATTAATAATAAGCCATATTAAAGTCTTGAAAACTTGTCTTCAGAGTGTACAGATTATGGAGTTCATTAAAGTAGCTTTTTTTTATTTAGGAGTTTTTTTTCACCGTCCTTGTTAGCCAGATTTTTTTTAATGTTTCCTTTTGCATTAGGTTTGAATTTGATCCAGTAGCAGCTGCATTGTTTCTGGCCAGTGCTGAAGCTCTGAAGATGTATTATACTCATGCATCATCATAGCATTGTCATTCTGATGATATATTAGTGTAATACATCTTCAGAGCCCTCAAATGAGAAGCTGTCTGGAAGGAATGGGGCGAGGAGCAAATTCAATTCAATTACAGGACAAAAGAACCAGCTGAAGAGAAGGAGAGCACTCTCAGAGCAAGACTCTCGGTGGAGTTGATTACCACCGGGGATTTCATGGGAGTGTATTCCATTTTTCCTTTTGTGACATGACAAGGAATAATTATGGATTTTCAACACACATCTGTAAAGATAAAATGGCTTCTCAACCCTGTGTTTGAATTAGTAGAGGCCTGATGGTTTTTGGGGAGGCATTTAATTGATTTTTGGAAAAAGCATATAAGCATTGCTATTCATTTAATATATAAACCTAAAGTTTACAGTTAGCTTGCAGATTGGTTTATTAAAATGTGATAAGTGTAAAGGAATGTTTATCTTTCAAATAAAGTCTTAGTTGGCACGCTTTAAATTTCACACGTAAGTGAAGACAGACAGTAGCAGACTGAAAATGATCAGCAGGCAACAAATGGGAAACTAACAACTCTTCCAGGCCATCTCCTGATCATTTCCACTAGATTGGACTGTCTGGAGTGATCAATAAATCTTATTGCTAGGGTAAATTTTTCTTGGATGTCTCTCATGTGTTAAAAAAGCAGGAAGACTCTTAATTTCATCATAGTACAAATGCATTTTAAAGCATTTGGGTTTAAAGCATTCAATCTGTCTTACATGTTTGCAAAAATAGTTTGCTTAAGTAAAAACTCCCTAACTCATTAGGTAATGGTTATATTGTGAATATTTCTTTTATATCTATTTTCTTCAAAAATCATCTATCGAGCAGTTTTGTGTCAAATGGTTTGCTAAACATTGAGTATACAGATGTAAGAGGAAAAAATACAACTACTACCTTCAAGGAGTTTACAGTCTTGTTGGGAGAGGTGTGGGTGAAGAGGGAAACAATGACACAAAGACTATGAATACAGCAATAGGGCATCTCTGAGAGATTACCTTCTAGATTGAGCCTTGGAGTCGAAGGAAGTGAGGCTGCTGTGTGAAGCAGTGCTGTCCCTTCTAAGTGGAGAGCACAGCACTTGTAAATGCTCGAAGGCAGGAAAGAAGGTGATGTGTTCTAAAGCTGAAGTCAGTGGGCCTGGAACAAGCTGAGAAAAGGGCAAGAGTGGCTTAAGGTGAGGTTGGAGAAGATTAGCTAAGGGTGGTCAAATCAATTTGGGATTGTAGGCCATGGTGAGAGTAGACTTTTTTTCCTTAATGCAAAAGGAAGCCTTGGGGAGTCTTTGAACACAGGGGTGACATAATTTAATTTTAACATATAGAAGTTTGTGGTGCTATGTAAAGAATGAATTGCAGGAAGCCTGAAGCAAAAGCAGGGAAGCGGTTTAGGAAACCACTGTAGTAGATGAGGTGAGAGATGATGTTGAGTTCAACAAGGGTGATGGCAGTGGGTATGAAGAGAAGTGAGTGAATCCCATATTACACAGGTAAAACCAAAGACTGAGAGATGGGAGATGGGGAATTCCTCGTAGCTTTCTGGCTTCATCAATTTGGAGGATTGGCATGTCATTAACTGAGATGAGGCAACCCAGGAAAGAAGTATATTTTGAAGAAAAGTCAAGATTTCTACTTTGGCCATGTTAAGTTATGAGGAATATTAGAAATCCAAATGGAAAAATGTCGGTGAATAACTGGATATAGGAGGCTTGATCTCAAGGAAGAGGCCAGGACAAGAAATAAGACTTAGAGTCATGAGTTTAAGTCTGTCCTAAAAAGGCAAAACAGACAGACAGAAGAAGGTTCCATGACCACTGGCTGAAGATTTGGAAGACAAGAGAGAAAAAGAGACTTAGAAAGAGTTGCTAGTGTGACAGATGAAGACTTAGGAGAGGAGAGCTCAGAGCGGTTGTTTAACGAGAAAGAGATCTAATGAACTGAAATGTAGTAAGAGGTAGAATAAGATACATACAGAAAAGTACCTATTGGGTTTGGTAATATGGAAATCATTTTTGACCTTGATAAAAGCCATTTCAGCGACTCTGTGGGAGCCGAAGCCAGACTGGGTGGCTTAAATAGGGAATGCAAGTCGGGAGTGGTGAACAAGTGGAGAAAACTTGTCTCTTTCAAGAAATTTTGTGGTGACAGGAGAAAAGAAATGGGATGTTTGCTGGACCATTGTGTCAGTTTCAAGAGAGGGATGCTTCTTTAAGAGAAGGAGAATAATATAACAAACCCAATGTACTATCACCTAGCTTCAACAATTATCAATCCATGGCTAATTTTGTTTGTCTATGCTGCCTCCTCCAACTCAAAGGAGGAACTTTTTTTAATTTCACAAGTATGTTTATGTTAAAAGGACCACGAGCAATAGTAATTTCAGAACATGTAAACTCCAATCAATCATAAAACAAAACAGAACTAGTAGCAATTGTAAAAATGATCTCCTCTTCTTTTTTAGGTTTTGTTCTTAAACTCACGATGTAGAGGCTTCTGTTTGGCCAATACAGAGTGCATAAGGAGCTGAAAACTCTCAGCAATATACTATGTGCTGCTCACAAGCTCCCTTTCCTCAGCTCTGTCATTGTAACATTCCTGTCACTTATGAGGAACGCAGAGTTCCTCAGTTCCAGCTTTTTCAGGAAAGCTTCCGTTCTCCTCTTTTTGATAACATACTCTGTCTCTTAGTTCTGTTCCATTGCTTAGCCCTGAAATTCTGTGTGCTTTATGCCCAATTCATCACCCCAGGCATCTGCTGCCCTGACTGGCACCAGCCTGGAAATGTCACCTGGCAATTTATTGCTCAGAGGAATCACCATCCTTTTCCTTTCCTTGTGGTCTGTAACAGGAGGCGCCGTCTTCAAAAAAGTCAGCCTTTCTCTTTCCAGGTGTTCTCTTGCTCTGCAGCCATCACGTATTGCCAGCTGCTCCTAGCACCATTCTGAAATATTACAAAGCATATGTTGGATCCACAGAGTTAAATCAGGAGGAGGGAAGAAAGCGATTTGATGTAGTTTCCAGATAGTCTGGGAAAAAATGCTTCTATCTACACACTTGTTGAATCTGATTTCTACTAGGTATGCTAGCTCACTCTGAATAAGAAAAATAATCAAATACAACTTGAGCCTATAATCCAAAAAAGAAACTTTCTTATATGGTATGCTTGATGCATTTGTGAGATTCTTAAATTTGTGTTGGATCTCTCAAATGTTGCTTCCGTGCTACGCTGAGTTCATGCACACTCTAAGACTGTAACCAAAAAGGGTTAAGGTGGAATTAAAATTCTGACTTAGGTGTTTGGTAATGGAATTGGATCTCCACCTTTGCTTGGCTTCAGTATGTAAATTTAGCCTCTCTTGGATTTCTTCCTACAGATGGTGGGGTAATCAGATGTAAGGGGGTTGAATAGGATATGATTTCTCCAAACCCCACTTAAGCAAAGAGGGACACATGTTGAGCTTGTTAAGGCCTTGACATAATCATCTTTAATCATGATGTCTAGACTAAACATCAAACATGCTTAGATTAAGATATGCAATTCAGATTGTCTTTCAACATCAGTTTTCTTATACACTACCTTTCAATTTCATTATTTTTAAATTATTATTTCATTTATATTTCTAAGACATTCACAAATTTGAAATCTACCCATGAAAGGTGATATGGACGTACTAAATATTTAGCTGCAACCCATCCTCAGAATACAAAGAAGGATGTGTGTATAGGTAGGTAGATAGATATATAGATAGATAGATAGATAGATAGATATTCACTAGAAAGTCAGAGGAGAAATCTTGTATTTGTATCAGTGATTCCGTGTCGTCAATGATGGAAAGGGCAGCATGTAGCTCTGTGATTGCTAATAGAGGTGTGTATTATCATTCTAGAAGTAATCAGACATGAGCAAAAGACTTCTGAGATTTAGCAAGCCCACTGACCATGACACACTTTTGAGGATTCGTGTGGGAGTAGACAGCACCATCTTTTATCTCTACTTGGGTATAACATGCACAAGAGCTGAGTCCGCTTCTGTCCTGATCTTCCTTGTGCTTGCAATATGGTAGGTACCTAAAAATATTTTTGAGTGAGTATCTTCCTCATGACTTTGGGTAATGATTTGATATCTTCTTCCATTACCACTGGCAACAATAATGATATCAACAATATCTTTTCGTGAGCACTTATTACCTGCCAGGCAATTTATATTCATTTTCTTAATTAAATCTCAAAAAAGTCCCTATGTTTTTGGTGGTGGTGTTTGCATTTTTGATCTAAAGAACTAGGACTCAGCATTTATTAATTTTCGCAAGGACTTGTATGTTTTAGTCAGAATTCACATTCAATTTTGATAGGACCCCAAACCCAAGCTAGTGATCAGCACTAAAAGGAGGATATAGGATGTGAAGTACTAGCTACTTCAGGTGCTAGGAGTAGAGTGAGAATTTCTGGCTTATGGTCTTACTATTATGGAATGATGTTCATCTGAAAATGGCCAAGATTTGCTGGAACAATTTTCAACAATTAGAGCGATTGTAAAATAAAATTGAGACCCTATTAGGTAGCAAACTCTCTATTACTGGAATAGTAATAAAGACTGCATAATATCTTATCAGGAAGGCTCCCTAAGTGAACTCTGCAGTTATGAAAGTGAGAGAGAATGCACCAATGATGGATATCATAGTATTTTATTTATAGACCAGTGTGTTAGAGTTCTCCAGAGAAACAAAACCAATAGGAAACATATATATATGTATATATATAAATTATATGTATAATCAACTGTCCATTTTTACATAGCACTGTATTTTATTCTAAATGTAGGTCTGGTTTTTTTTTTTCATATTAACATATCTTTTTTATGAAATGAAACTGAGACCAAGCGGCAGAATTTGGTTTAATATACTATATATCACATATACATTAAATTATAAAATTTTGATTAATGTGTATATGGATACATCTTTAATGAAACAATGATAATACCAAATGGCAAAATTTTATCTAGTGTGTATATATATGATATGTAGTATATATACATCATATATATGCATTAAAATTATAAAATTCTGTTCAGTGTATATATGTATGTATCATATATGTATGTTATGTATATTATGTATGTAATATGTATATCATGTGCATATATATGTACATGTATATATGTATATATGTATGTATATATTATATATGTATATATTATACATATACGCATACACTTTAAACAAAATTTTACCATTGGCATCACCATTATTTCATTAAAAAAATACATTAATGCGAATGCATTACGTTAAAATAATGCATATACATTAAAATTACAAATTTTTAGTGTATATATGTGTATGTTATATATATTATGTATATATTATGTATATTATGTGTGTATATTATGTATATATTATCTATGTATAATTGTATATTATGTATATATATGTGCATACATATTATGTGTATATATATGTATTATAGATTATATATGTATAGATTATATATATACATATACACATACACATTAAACAAAATTTTGCCATTGGTATCACCATTATTTCATTAAGAAAAGATACATTAATATAAAAAAAGAAGATAGGACATACGTTTAGAATAGAAGACAGTCCTGAGTAAAGATAGATAGTTGATTATCTTAACATTAAATAGCTTTCTTTGTCTGTGTGCCTGTCTATCTAGTCAGTAAAACCAAAAGTGTGTATTTCCTGTAGATGAGGAGTGAATGGACTGCAAGCTGTGGGACAAGTTCCTTCTGTCACCTGTTTTCATAAGTAAAGTTGTATTGGACCCCAGCCACACGCATTTACTTACGTGTTGTCTATGGGTGCTTTCGTGCTGCAGCAGCAGGGTTAAGCAGCTGCAACAGAGAACCTTTGGTCTGTACGTTTGAACATATTTACTCTCTGGCCCTTTACAGAAAAAGTGTCCTGACTCCTGCTGTAGCTCATCAAAGGGTCCCCTCTCCTGCTTTTAGTGCATGCCTCCCTCTCAGTATTACACTGAATAAGGACTGCACCTGCATCTTTAGAAGACCACTATTTCATTTCGTGGTTAGTACTTCCTAAGTGTTACATAATTCCAATAGAGGACTTTTTTCTCCATTTTTTTCTTCAACTAATTCTTCAAATATATCCATTTTGTCTTTATTTTGCCAAGTTTCAGTTAACCAGTGAACCAGATGACCACTAAATTGCCTTCAAATTCTTAGAGTTTAAAATTTCACATTCTGCTGTTGACATTTTCACACGACTTCCTTCGTATCTATGCCAAGAATTCTTTTTATAGCAGAATTCGGAAGGGATACATCCTTGACTGCATTGTTCTGTTGATAGAGAAAATGTGTCTCTCAACTTCTCTCCAGGAAGAATGCTGTTCTGAGCCAATTTATGTGGCCACTGTTGAGCGAGGGAGGTTTTCTTTCTTGGAAAAGGAGCTGGGAGCTGGCACAATTGCCCAGGAGGCCTGTGGGCCGTCATTGAGTGACAGCCATAGAAGCAGCTGTAGGCTGAATCGCTCCCGCACGGTAAGATAAAAGTCACTGTTTGATCAACATCCAATGGGTAGAGGAAGCACAGAAACAAACAGTGGGGGAAAAAAGTTGTCAAGTAAAATCAATAAGGGCTCTGTCTGGGATTTGGGAAGTCAAACAACGGGAAGATGTGTGATTTAATAGGATTGATCTTCAGAGACATCCTCAGCAGAGCCTCTTAGGCCCTTAACGGGGATTCGTCGTGTTAAATGTTGATCATTCTCTCTGTTCCAGGAGTCAAATACATTTCTTGATATGTTCAAATTATACTGCAATCTAAACTGTAATAAACACCATCTCTACACTTTAGAGGTGACATCAGTGAACTGTGTAAGTAAATTTGAAATGGCAGATTAAAATAACAGATCTTGGGATGCTCATTACTGACCTTAGCTAAGGGTTCATCTCTTACTGAAGAGGAGATAAAACCTGAAATGGCTGAATCTCTTGATCACATTGGACATTAGTCTGTGTTGGAGGATGCAGGCTAAACGAGAAAACAAAACCAACAAAACAAAAGATGACAGATCTACACCAAACATTTTACTATATTCTCATTGGATAGAATATATTTTTTAAAGCAAGATAGCATGGTTAATGAAAAGAGAAAAAGTCATTAGTTTAATTAAGCCTGCCTCCTTACTATGGAATCTTGGGCAAGCCCCTTGACTTCTTATGAATGCAACTTTCTCATCCCTAAAATGAAGATATAAGAGAATTTCTAAGGTATTTCCTGCTCCAAAGTCCTTTAATTCTGTGAATCTAGTTAGAAGCAAAGTGCCATAGATGGGGTGTACAACATTCTGTCTCGTTAGATTGTCCTAAAGTGCACCTACATGAAATTCACCTACATGTGCACACACATACAGAGTCATGATCTGACTATTGAAAAAAAAACTTTGAGGGACAATCAAACCAAAGCTTCTTAACAAAATATGAAAGACAAAACAATTAAGTAATAGACATATTGCCTAGGAAAAGAAAAGCAGCTCAGTAAAAAACTGAACTGAGCTTATTAACACACAGGGCAAAAAGATAACTAAATGGCTTATGGAAGGCTTATTGTCTAAAAAAGGGAGCAGAGCATTTCTTCAGAAGAGATTGATTTCTTTGTGAGCTTTGAGAGGAGTTTTTATATCTGTAGTATCTATAAATATGGGACACTAAGCAGTCAATAGGACTCTGATGACTATTTCTATATTAATCCTTGGTGACCATTAAAGGCAAGCAACTCTTTGGGAAGGAGAAAGCACTTTAGTCCAAGTGTGTTACTTTACAGTGGCTAACTTAATAAAGAGATACAGCATTGAAATGCTGGAGGGGAAAATGGTCAACCCAACCAGTTGTCTCTCTAAGTTTTGACCGGAAACTTAAAAGTGAGGTTGGAGCTACCTGATCAGAGTCTATGAAATGGAACTAGAGCTGAGGCAGAAAGTTTCTTCCCAAGAAGAGACAGAGTTAACACAGCAGGATGGAGAGGTCAACCCAGTCCAGTGACAGGAAATAAGAGTGCAAATTTGAGGCCCCAGGTAGCAGTCAAAGGTAGAGTGTCAGAGACAAGAGATTGAAAATATGAATAGCCATCCTTTCCTTAGTATTTACATCGTGGCAGATGCTATGCTAAGTGCTTTAGGTATGCCACATTATATATTCTTGTAACCAAGAAGATGTGCTATTATTATCATGTCTATTTTACTCACAAAGAAACTGAGGTTTAGATAGGTTAAATGAAAAATACTAAATTGAGACACTGTTGCTACATAGCCCGCCTGTCTAAATTACGAGTATTTCACACTGAGATAATACTGCATTTAATGTTTTGTTCAAGATAAAATTAGCCAAATGGTGATTCAGTGAATAATTGTGCTATCTCAATAAAGCGTTGAGGGAGAACTGTTTCCTTAATTAAATATCCCCCTCCAGATCGCATCAGAATGTTTTATTTCAGATGCTATTATTATAAATAAGTTTTTTGTTACTTTCAGATCATATAAGTGTATTTTGATAGCATATAGTGAAAGCATCCTTCTTATTTTAAGTTAACAGACTCTTGTTGGTTTCCAGAAGGACAATACTATTATGACCTTGTCATTATATTTATGGTGAGCCCTTTTACTAGTTTTCCTCCGTTATCCTTGTGCAATCTTTTGATTCTCTTTTCTTCACATAATTTTCTTTGATCAGTCTCTAAATGTTTTTTTCTCCTCTCGTGTGAATCATAAGAAGCATATTAGAGTCCTTTATAGAACTCAGTCCCTCCATGTATCAGAGCTTCAGAGACACTCTCCATTTTTCATACCGAAGTTAAATTGTATTTGTTTCCTTTGTTTTAAATTATGCCATCACGTAAGAACCAAATAGTGCCTGGGTATTTTTGTCTGAAAATGATAATAAAATTTTATGAAGGCAGAAAATGCATTTCATTGGGATTAGGCAACTAAAAACTAATAAACCAACTCAAATAAATAAACATGCAAAATCAAAGGGCATAGCTTTTGAACTTTTCATCTATTTTCTTCAGGTTACAGTTATCATAAGTCATTGACAGGGTCTCAATATATCATCATAGTTCTTTTATCTGGAGACTGACATTTGTTTAAAACATACCAAAAGATAGCCGTCTATCTTTTAATTAAAAGAACGAGAGTGAAGATATGTACATTTCCTCAATGAGTTAATGCTGGCCTACTTGTATTTTTCATGAGGAATGAGCCTTACATTTACCCATAGGGAACTACATTGTAAACCAACATGATCAGTTATCAAGAAACTTGTAACACTGACATTGGAGAGAAGGACTCTCCTTAAAAGGCTAATTATTCACCGTCATGAGTTCTGTGACGTGAGGTAGGGAAAATGGAACGAGCACTGGACTGGGAGTCACAAGAATTGTTTTGCCTCAGCCCTCTGCTATTGTGCCTGTGCCGTTGAGCAAGATGTTTAACCTCTTTGGAATTTCATCTTTTTGTATCAGAGCGGGGAAAGTTACATTCGTCCAACTGGATTATTTTGATGAAAAGATGAAATAATCAACATGAAAACATTTCCAAAATCAGAAGTCTTGGATGAACATAAGTAAGATATTGGCAGACCTGCTGTGTCCTATAAAATTAGATTGTCAAGGAACTGAATGCTAGGAAGTAGTTTTAATTTCTCCCAACTCTATTTTTCCCCTCAAACTTTGTAATCTAGGTTTCTCTAATAAAACTTAAATGTAAAAATCCAGAATGATGGGTGGGTATGGGTAGGATAGAATTAAAGGTAATATTGTAAAAATAAAAAAATCAACCCATCCCACATCTTCTGTTAAATGGTTTCTATTATTATATAAAATGATGGAAGAAATTTTCCCCAGGCCACTGTTTTTACTCAGAAGTGACAGTAAATGATTTGACCATTTATTTTTTATGTTTTAATATTGATTCTATGCACTACACTGAGCTGGATTTAATGGAAGAAGGTTGACTGACTGATCTGCCTATCTAAGATATCTGATCCCTTCTGGTAAATATCTATAGAGGATATACTTCACCTTTTTTTTTTAATGAGATTTATATGCCCAACTTCAGAATAGCTCGCGTCAAGTGTGTCTATTTGTCACTAAGTCAATTGCTCCTTTATGTGATAAAAAGCTGATGCATTTTACTACTCACTAGAGGAAATAGTCTTAAGGAAGATAGCCTCCCCACTACACTCAATTTAATTGTCATTTGAAAGCCAGCAATGCAATGGAATCATTTACACGAGCTATATCCTTTATTTTCGGAAGAGGGTTGGAAACTTCAGTGACCCATAGAATCAGATAAGCTTTTCACGTAATTGAGACAACCAATATTCCATTTTTAATGGCTAAGACTCAGGCAGACTGAAAATCCTTTTAGAGAAGGAATCTGCCATGCAATTCAAAAAGGAATGGAACTGCAGAAAACATCCAGGAAGTTGGTTCTGGAGAATTTAGAAACGTATAAATATATAAGTATATGTAAACATGTATTTCAGGTACGGTGATGTTGTGTGCGTACTGTGACAGAAGCGGCGGAACAGAGAACATACACTGAGGAAAACTGACTTAACTGTGAACATGGAAGTTAACTTCCACAGAGTTAAAAGGAAAAGCTTTTTCTCCTGTGGTAGTCACTTCAGGATTTAGATAATGAGCAGTTGAAGATAACTGATACTTCTTTGCAAAAAAAGAAGAATTATAGCATATTTAACAGCTTTCAGGTCTAACCAGAGAATCTGAGAGAAGAGTACTTCAGATCCACTGAAACAGCCTGTCCGAGTGTGTGAGCCTCTGTCAGAAATCCCACTACTTCCTCCGGGTAACCTTTAACTCTTTGCTCTTGTAGTCCTAAATGGGGTTAGTCACTTTATGTCTTCATTAACTAAATATTTACATAGAGCCTGCCTCAAGGTACTAGGCTAAATTATGGGCACGTGACAAACAGCAGATTATGTGCAGGCAGCAGTGTGCTTGCTGTGTTTCCATTTCCCTTGCTTCAAATTTCAACCTCTGTAAACCAAGGTAATATTATTTTAACTGAACTCTTGTCTTTCCTCATAGACATCATTTTCTCTTTATTACAAGTTTTGAGTCCTAGAAGCTAGCCTTCTTGTTCATTTTTTGACCCTTTTATTCAGCTTAAATTTTTTCATATCGTCCCATCCCTAGCTTCTTCATTAATTCTCTCCTCCATCCCTACCTTGTCTCTAAAATCATTCAACCCTTGAAATTAAGGACCCTGTATCTTCTTTATAATTGGGGTTTGAATAGATCACAATATCTTGCAAGTAATCTGTCAGCAATATTTACTTTCAAATGGCTGGAGTGGGGCTCACAGATCAATTAGAAAACCAAAATATCTTGAAAGTAGTTTTATTTCTTTCTAAAGCTGCTCTTGATATTAAGTTTTTAATGGAATATGTTGGCCCTATAAAATGTCTTCCTAGAATTCTAAATAAATCTATTTCTTACTCTTAGGAAGTAATTTAGACTTTTTTTCTGGCAAATTGCTGGTACATACTTTCTTTTTTTAAGAAGCTAATTTCACATGCATTATATAATTGAATATTCTCTTGATTATTTAAAGTTTGGAATATTTAAAATTTAATTCACATTTACTTCAATTCCATTTTGACTGTTTTTAATTTTATTATTTAATTTTGAGATTCCAGTGTACAGCATGGAGATAATACCATTCTTCAGTGGCCCGCACACTATCCTGGGTCCACACACAGCTGCTTTTCTTTTACTTTTGTTTTTCATCCTTTCCTTCTCCTGCCTTGCCCCACCCACTCTAATGTGTTTACTGTAGATTCACAAATGTGAATGTATTTTTATAATGCGTATAGAATTATTTGAGGGGTTTAAATTTATATAAATGCCAGGACTTAAAGGTTTCCGTTCCCCAACGTCTTTGCCAAAACTTAGTGTTATACAACTTTGTGATTTTTGCCAATCTTATAGGTACAAGGTGGTATCTCATTTTTTAAAAATTTGAATTTGTCTGGTTACCCGTGAATTTAAGCACCTATTCATACATAGTATTAATTATTCAGATTTCCCATTTTGAAAATTTTCTTTTAATACATTGACTGTCTCTGCTTTTAATTTTAGTCATTTTAATTGATGATTTAATGATATTCTTTGTTTATTATCATTAATTTCCTGTTTGTCTTAGACATTTTAAATAATTTCTCCCAATCTGTTACTTTTGTTTAAACTTTCTTTTGTTGAAAATCTCTTGTTTGTCTTAAACATTTAAAATAATCCTCATAGTCTGTCCTTCCAATTTTGCTTAAATTTTCTGTGGTTGAGCAAAAGTTCTTAATTTTGATGTGTCTGAACCATTAAATTCTTACTTTACCGCTTTTCTTTTTTTATTATTCTTAAATCACAATATCTTCCGCTAATTTTCTTCTATTACCTTCATATTTTTGTATGTCATATTTAAGTATTTAACTCATCAAGATCCTTGCATATAGCATGAGGTGAGGAATCCAAGGATAATTTTCTCCATATGGTGACCCAGCTTTCCCGATATCATATAACAAACAAGCTATTCTTTCTCTACTCATCTCTGAGGTGCTATCTTCTTCTAAGTGAATGGTTCTCTTCCTTTAGTATAATTGTCTGCCCCTGCACTTTTGCTACACTTTTTATTAAAATGGCTTTATAGCATAGCTTAACTGTGGTAGGACAATTACTCCCTATGCTTTTTTCCAAGTTGACTTAGCTTCTTTTGGACTTTTTATCTTTCATGTAAATATATGTAAAAGTTTTTATAAGTTCCTCATTGAAACTACAAAAAGCTCACAGGAATTTATGGATTAAATAGGGAACATTGGCATGTTTTCAATATCAAGTCTTCTATCTGCTAACATGATATATTTCTTCTTTTATAACAATCTTAATTTATCATCTCTAATGAAATGTTAAAATTTTTAAGGTAGTTATTATAGAAATACAAATACTGATAAGCATATATATTTGATAATCGGGGCGTGTGATATTTCTCATGTGATTCCTTATATTTTATCAATGAAATTACACAGCAAAATCATCAGCTAAGCGTAAGGATAAGAAATAGATATTGAAGATGGAACGAAAAAATGAAGGAACTAGAAAAAATTTTATCTTGGTTGTAGAGGAGAGGTTTTTGGCTTTGTTCTGTTTTATTTTGTGAATGAGAGCTGTTTTCAAATATCAAAACGGTGTTATATGGGTAAGACTTTCAGTTGTTTACGTGTGATCCTGGAGGGTAGACCAAGGGCCATCTATCTTCTGGAAGTTACAGGAAGATACATTTTTACTTCTATGTGAAAAAGAACATTATCTGTTAGAGCTATAAAAATAAAACAAGTTTTCATTGAGATAGTGAGATCAGAAGTGTTCCAAGAGGGCCTCTCACTTGTTTGGAATATCGAGATATACTAGAGTGGCAATTCTTGCACAGGTTAGAGGTTGGACTAAAAGTCCTTAAAACTCCTGGTCAACTTAGAAATATGGTTCTAATCTAATAATGAAGTATTTTCTTTCAAAAATCAGAATAATAATTTTGCACTATCTCTGTTTGCCATGCAATTTCTGTTATTTGGCCAACAGTGGTGATATGGTAGATAAAGCCAGCTGTTTGTGTGTGTGTGTGTGTGTGTGTGTGAGGAAGATTGGCCCTGACCTAACATCTGTTGCCAGTCTTCCTCTATTTTGTATGTGGGATGCTGCCACAGCATGACTTGATGAGTATAGGTCCACACCTGGGATCCCAAACCATGAACCCTGAGCTGCCTAAGTGGAGTGCACAAAATTAACCACTATGCCACCAGGCCAGCCCCTAGCACCAGCTTTTTGTATGATCAAATAAAATCATTTAAAAATAACTTGCATCATCTGTCAGCATTAATTCCTCAATTAAATGTTTTAATGAAAAAGAGAAGAAAGGACAGATTGAATAAAGGAAATTTCTTTAACTTAATCCTTGCTTCTTTTTGAAAAAAGTCAAATATGCCCTCATTTTCTAGTAAAACTTTGTCATGGACGGGCAACAGGCATTTTGCTGGTTGGATCTAGAACATCCTGTTGGAGATGTGTGGATTGGGGTTTTTTATGAATATCTTCCAGTGAAGTGATTTAGAACAGGCTCATTGTCTTAGTTCACTCAAATTGCTACAGCAAAAATACTGCAGACTGGGTTGCTTAAACAACAAACATTTATTTCTCACAGTGCAGAAGTCCAAGATCAAGGTGCTGGCATGTTCTGTATCTGGTGAGAGCCAGCTTCTTGGTTCATAAACTTCTTGCTATGTCCTCACGTGGCAGGAAGAGAGTAAAACAGCTCTCTGGGGTCACTTTTTTTTTCTTTCTTTAAAGCATTTATTTTTTCAGAGTAGTATTACTTTCACAACAAAATTGAGAGGATGATACAGAGATTTCCCACATCCTGCCTGCCCCTATATGTGCATAGCCTCCCCCATTATCAATATCACTCACCAGAGTGGTACATTTGTTACCAAGGATGAACCTACGTTGACGCATCATAATCCCCCAAACCCCATAGTTTGCCTTAGGGTTCACTCTTGGTGGTGTACATTCTACGGGTTTGGACAAATGTATGATGACGTATAGGTGTCATTCGAACACCATACAGAGTATTTTAAATGTCATAAAAGTCCTCTGTATTCTGCCAATTCATTCCTCCACCTTCCTTGCAACCTGGCAATCACTGATTTATTTTTTTTTTCTTGTCTATAGTTTTTCCTTTAGCTGCATTTCTTGCAGTTAAAATCACATATAAAGTATGTAGCCTTTTCAGACTGGCTTCTTTTACTTAGTAATATGTATTTAAGGTTTCTCCATGTCCTCTTAAGGCTTGATAGCTCATTTCTTTTTAGCACTGAATAACATTCCATTGTGTGGGCGTAGCACAGTTTATTTATCCCTACTGAAAGACATCTTGGTTGCTTGCAAGTTTTGGCAATTATGAATGAAGGCGCTAAACATCTTTGTGCAGGTTTTTGTGTGGACATAAATTTTCAACTCCTTTGGGTAAATACCAAGGGGCACAATTGCTGAATCATATGTAAGAGTATATTTAGTTTTGTAAGAAAACACCAAACCGTCTTCCAAAGTGGCTGTACCATTTTGCATTCCTACCGGCAATGTATGACGGTTCCTGTTGCTCCACACCCTGGCTAGCATTTGGTGTTGTCAGTGTTCCAGATTTTGGCCATTCTGTTAGGTGTGTAGAGGTATTGCATGGTTGCTGTAATTTGTATTTCCTTGGTGACATAGAATGTGAAGCAGCTTTTCCTATGCTTGTTTGCCTTCTGTATATCTTCTTTGGTGAGGCATCTGTTTAGGTGTTTGGCCCATTTTTTTAAATCAGATTGTTTTCTTATTGTTGAGTTCTTGTATATTTGCATAATAATATATTTTGGATATATTTGTATATTTTGGACAACAGTCCTTTATCAGATGGGTCTTTTGCAAATATTTTCTGCCAGTCTGAGGCTTGTCTTCTGTTTCTCCTGACATTGTCTTTCAGAGAGCAGAAGTTTTTAATTTTGATGAAGTCCAGTTTATCAATTATTTGTTTCATAGTTCATGTTTTTGATGTTGTATGGGGTTCCTTTTATAAGGGCACAAACCCCATTTACGAGAGCTCCACCCTTATCACCTAATCACCTTCCAAAGGCCTCGCTTCGAAACACCATCGCATTGGGGATTCGGCTTCAACATTTGAATTCGTGAGGGACACATTCAGTCCACAGCAGTCAGCAAACCCCATCCAGCTCACTGGCCAAATCCAACCTGCTGACTCCTTTTGTAAATAAAGTTCCATTGGAATGTAGCCACACCCATCATTTACATATTGGTTATGCTGCTTTCATGCTACAACAACACAGTTGAGTGGTTGCAACAGAGACAGTATGTCCCATGAAACTGAAAATAATTACTATCTGTCTCTTTATAGAAAAAGTTTTCTGATCTCTGTTTTAAAGAAAAGGAGATGAAAGATGAGCACTAATTAAAACTGCATGGCATGGCTATGGCTATATGGTGTTTGAGGTTGACATGCGTTTTAAACCTATTATCATTATTGCTAATATTTATGGAGCACTTACTATGTACTACATTTACCAAACACTATCTCAATTATCATAAACATTCTGTTATCATCCTTCCTTTACAGAGGGAAAGTGAAGGCTGAAGAGCAGAGTTAGACTTGGAACCTGAGCTTTATAATTATAAAGTCCATGCTTTTATTCTTTAGATTACAATCTAAGGCTTAAAATAATAACAATCAGGTCCAAATGTCATCTGCCCAGGCTTGGTTGACCGCTTTGGCCCTGCAGCTATGAAACTGTATCAGCACCGCTTTTTTGATAATTAATCCTAAGGTCATCTAAGCCATCAGTGGAAGAGGACTGCAGAATTAACCAGCGAGGAGGCCTAAAGGATTGCAAGACAGATCATATTTCTGACCCTTGACAGCAAAGAGAGTTATTTTTTATGCAATTTTCAGTGTAGAGGTGGTGCTTGAATGAAGAGGAGCTGGGAGTAGAGTCTACTGCTTCAATTATCTGACTAAGGGAGGACAATTCAGTTCACAAGACCTAAGTGGCAATTAGCTAAAGAAACACAAGCACTGAGTCTCAGCTTCAGGGCAGAAAGATGCTCAGAGAGGCAGCAGAGGTCTGCAGCTGCAGGCTCCTCTTCAACCACACCAGCACTGAGACCCTGAGAAAGATCTCAGCCATTGAAGATGATGTTCCAGGTGATTAGGGCCTGAGGAGGGAGCCTGAGAGAGCAATGCCATTTAAAGGGAATCTATAAATAAGGCTCCATTTTGAACATGGATTCGGTTATTTTTAATAATACCGCACTGAAAGACATTTTTCATATTCAACATACTAAGCATTTGTTAAAATTAAAATTCTTTATTATCACAGAGGCTGATCTGGTTATAAAAATTTTAGTTGAAATTGTTCTTAGGCTGAAGAAGTCAGTGACAGCTGAATTCAAAACTACCCAAATCAAAATCTTACTGACAAAACCAGGTAACTGCAATTGCCCCAATTACATGTACTGTCTGAACCTCTGTCGAAGTTCTTTTATGTGTATGTTCAACTATATCTTACTCTCCTCGAGAAAGATAGTTCTGCATTACATTTTATTTTATGAGAAAGATTAGCACTGAACTAACATCCGTGCTCATCTTCCTCTACTTTATATGGGGGATGCCTGCTACAGCATGATTTGATTAGCGGTGCATAGGTCCGTACCCGGGATCCGAACCCATGAACCCTGGGCCGCCAAAGCAGAACGTGCAAACTTAATCGCTACACCACCAGGCTGATGCCTATTCTGCATTACATATTTCTGATCCTCTGTAGTTCCTACCTTAAGAAGTAATGCATATGGTGGGTACTTGGCAAATATTTACAGGAAAGTGAAATGGACATTTGGGAAAATGAGTGAAATTTCCCAGGAAGAAGAACCTGGAAGAACTAGGGCATCAGTTATCTACTTTTGAAATAGAAATGAAGGGGAGGTAGGGTTGTATGAGGAAGCAGCTATCTTATGACTTCAAAATGGATTGATCAATACTGGCAAAAACTGATGAACACAAATGTGATATTCTCTGTCGTCGCTATTACTTTTACAATGATCATAGAGGCACAGAGCACTAGAGTGTTAGAAAGATTTTAAGATGTTTTCTGAGCCCTCACTTCAGTGCAACTTTATACCGTGTTCTGCACCTTCAATTGTTGAACCTCCAGCTCAAAAGGGACCCACACGGAGAATCAACAGTTCAACCCAAGATCCTTGGTGTCCTCTCCTTAGAGCAGGAATGAATGTGCTGAAATTTAGTATAAAATGAAATCAAGTGGTTGAGTGCCTAGCTGGAACACAGTAAATGGAAGAAGTCATTAGGCCAGATTCTCTTTGTGAGTAATTTAGTTTCCATTTTCTGAAGGTAATTCAGGTACTTGAGGAAACCTTTACAGAATGTCTCTTTCAGTAGACTGAGTCATGCAGAAGTAAATCTGTAGCCTTACAAAATAATTCCTGAAATAAATTTTCCCTTATCAACTCTGAAATGCCCAATGGCCTAGCCTGACTATACTATTATTATTTAAAACATCCCCATCCCTTGATTATGAAGGTAATGCAAGAAAATGCCCCATCTTCCACAAGGAACCAAAAATGTGGTCCCCTGAGATTTGCCAGGGATAATGTTAAATGATATATCTTATAAATTAAATTTTCACTAAATCTAAGTCGCAGTTGCTCAAGCATTTATTTTATTTTCCTGTGTACAGTAGACAAGTCCTTCCATTATTGCCTTAGAAAGCATCTTTGTGGCACGAATAAGCTCATTTTGTTTCCTTAGGTCTCAACCTTGTTCCTAGGATGGGTTACTCATGAGTGAAATTAAGCCTCATATTTTTTAGGTGGACTATGTATTTAATTTTATTACTTTTATATATTCCTGTCTTAAATCGTACTCACATTAATCTCTGAATCTGAAATTCATATATATGGCACAGAACAGCAAACCTAAAGAATAATACAAATATTTCTATAGCAATAATGAAGTAATTCATTCACAATTTATTGAGAATTATCTGTATTTCATGCTCTACTAGAGGCTCAAATAGTGAAGAATGGTGGAAAAATTGAACAAACCATGTTGACTGCCTTCAAAAGTTTACAATGTATTAGGAAGATAAGGATCTAAATAGCTATATTATAGAAGTGAATGATGTAAATTCCTTAAGAGCAATAATGAATAAAATTCTAGGGAAGGCACAGATGAAATAGACCATATCTAGATGGGACAGATTTAATTCTGACATCATGTAGTATTTGAATTTGTTAATAATCTTGCAATAGTAGAGATCACGGGAGAGGAGAGAACATCTGGAGTGGAGTGTCATGACGTGGTAATATACAAGGAGTGTTTGGGGAACAGCATGAGAGTGGTTAGGACAAATAATAGGGATCTTAGATGTTTTATTTGATAAAAATTGAAAGCTATTAAATATTTTCGAGCAACAAAATAACATAAGTTGAGCCACCTTTATAAAGAAGTAATCTATAGGGATATGGGAGCAGGAAGATGAAAATCTATTGACTCCATGAAGGCAGCGATTTTTATCCTTTTGGTTCACTCCTGTACTCCTATGACCTAGATCTTAATATGTGCTCAATAAAACCTTTATTGAATGAATGAATCAATTTCCTGATTTTGTGAAGGTCATGAAAGAAAAGTAAACTTTTATTTGATACACTCCTAGAATTCATTGGAACAAAGGTGTAATTACACAGAGGTAGAATATGAGGGAAATGTCCAGTTTTTTTAAAGGAGTAAGAATAGGTTAAGAGGGATTTTGGGTTTTTTTGTTTTGATCTGTTTGTTTTTTGTTAAGTTCTCCTTGAGCTTTCTTTAGTCTCTAATAATAAGTAGAGAGGTAATAATTTGAATTAAATAAGGAAAGTAGGGACATCATATCATATAATTCTGTGTATTACCAGTAACTGAAAAAAGACCCTGAGTTTCATAAAAGGCTTTTCATAGAGGACAAATGAAGTCCGCAGTTTTGTAGCGTTCCACTTCAGGGGAAATAGATGAGATAATTGTAACCCAGAAAGGAGAAGGGAGAGAGATGATAAAACTTCACTTCTCAGCCTAGCCTGCTTCCTCCATAGCTGTGCAGATGGGTGGGAAAGTCGTCTGATGTCAGCAGCAAGCATTGACTCTGGGCAGAGGCACAGTTGCCTGAAAGGATGGCAACCTCTGCCAGCCTTGTGGGCTGCAAATTTGAGCTGAGAGATCCCAAAAATGGGTTAAGAAGTAGGAGGAGATATTACCTATGGAGGAAGACTCAGTTGTTGGATCTGAATTTTACCTTCTTGGAAAACAGCGCTGTTAGAAAATTAGCTGGGGCCTGCCCGGTGGCATAGTGGTTATGTTCCCATGCTCCGCTTTGGTGACCCAGGGTTCACAGGTTTGGATCCCGGGTGGATCCATGCTGTGGCGCCATCCTATATACAAAGTAGAGGAAGATTGACACAGATGTTAGCTCAGGGACCATCTCCCTCAAAAAAAAGAAAAAAATTAGCTATCTCTTTTTTTTGGTCTTTCTTTGCCTGAAGGAAGAAAAAGTAAAAAAGGATAAAATGTGTTGTACTCTCCATTTTGTTTGTCATGTTTCTGCTCAAAAATTCTTAAAACTAATGGCAAGATAAGTGACCAACTTGCACAGCGAGAGGGTTCTCCTATCCACTTTATTACCTTCTGCTTTTCTTTCTTTGTTGCTGTAACAATAACATTTCTACACTTTTCATCTCCATTTTGAGGGATAGAACAAACTGGGCCTTTAGCCAACATTAACATTCCTCTGCAAGGCAAAAGGTTATTTTCTTACCTCCACCCCAGATGTGATTAAATGTGAAATATGTAGAAAAATCAAGACCAGAATTCTCAATACTAGAACTATTGAAAGGCTAGTGGAATTAAAGGTCAAGTTTTAACAGACATTTTGGGATATAATATGGTTGAGCCTGTTTCAGTTCCCTTCTCATAGGTTGAAAAATCAAAAGGATTTACTTTAAAATTCAGGTTACATCTCTACTTTTGCTTGGAGTTTATTATAGCTGAAAATCTGTTTTTTTTCTTTTTCACATAAAAGATTTTTGCTTAAAACCTGCATGAATGGTTTCTGATTTCTTCTCATCCAGATATTAGAGAACAGTTTTAGGAAGCACCCAACTTTACTGCACTGCATTCTCAAGCGTTCCTTCCTGTCTCCTCCCACGGAGCCCATCCACAATGTGCCTTCATGGTGGTAAATATCGCTTGGCATTTTTAGTTTGGTTGGAATAGAATTGCAGAATTTTGCTTTTCCTAATTGTGAAAGAAGCAGATAGTTATCCACATTTTTTCTCCTTTTGCATATCTAAAAATGCATTTGATTCTTCAGCAAATATTTAGCTCTCCTATTATTCTACCTTCCAGAAGGCATTAACCCAAAGGACTGGGGACAGTGAAGGCTCCTGGTTGTAAGGTAATCTCTTTGGAAACTTTGGTCTGGAAGGACTTTCCTGATTCCATTCAAACTATGTCCTAGAGCCTTTCTGACCTGAGCAACTCCGAGAGACTTAGACAGGAAATGTACCTTCTCTAGGTACTGTGCTCTGTGCCAATAACAAAGCCATTTACCAGTTACTAATTATTGCAAGGCGTTGTGTTTTCTCCATGTGGCTGCTCATCCTTAGAAAGAAAAAGTGCATTTTGAGTGGTATTTAATAGAAAACTGTAAAATAGATACTTAAAACCAAATGCATTGCTTACATTTTCATAATCTCAGAATGCATGCATATAAAAGAAGAGAAAACAGTTTTGTAAAGAGATGTGTGTCTATATATTTGACAAGGTCTTTAAATGGCAAAACCCTCATCTTGCTTTTGACATTAAGTTCTTCAAAAATATTTTCAACAAATGTATAAGAAACGGAAAGAATCTAATTGTAATACATAGTATTGCATGTCATAACAGAAAATAACTAATGAGAATTTTTTAAATATAATTTGAAAAGTTAGGAGGTAGTATTTTGTTTTTTTAAAATAAGACAGACATTTTATCTAATTAGTTAATCAAGCTTTGGTCAACATATCTGATAATTTGAGCTTTTTGCATTGAGAATGATGAAAATATTGAAACAATAACAATCTGGGAGATCATGAAACATGTTGTCAGGAAGTCTATGGATATTCTCTTTCTTTGAATATTAATTGATCATTTCAATAGAATGTAAAAACTTTAAACCTCGAGGCAGGAGTATAAAGTAGATAACTTTCTCAGCCCTTCCTAGCCCTTTGATTCATATGTAACAATTTAAAAATAATTTTTCTCAAATGCCCTGGAGCACACAATATTATTATAGGATGAATCATCTTCAGTTGTTGCCCTCTAGTACCTGTCATCATAAAAATAGCACAGGTAAAAATTAATGAAACCAAGAGCTGGTTCTTAGAAAAGATAAACAAAATTGACAAACCCTTAGCTAGACTCATCAAGAAAAAAAAGAGAGAAGGCTCAAATAAATAAAATCAGAAATGAAAGAGGAGAGATTACAACAGACACCTCAGAAATACAAAAGATAATAAGAGAATACTATGAAAAGCTATACGCCAACAAATTGGATAATCTAGAAGAAATGGATAAATTCTTAGAAGCATACAACCTTCCAAAACTGGACCAAGAAGATGTAGAAAATTTGAATAGACCGATCACCAGTAAGGAGATCGAAACAGCAATTAAAAACCTCCCAAAAAATAAAAGTCCAGAACCAGATGGCTTCCCTGGTGAATTCTACCAAACATTCAAAGAAGACCTAATACCTATCCTTCTCAAACTCTTCCAAAAAATTGAAGAGGAGAGGAGGCTTCCTAACTCCTTCTACGAAGCAAACATTATCCTGATACCAAAACCAGACAAGGACAACACAAAAAAAGAAAATTACAGGCCAATATCACTGATGAACATCGATGCAAAAATCCTCAACAAAATACTAGCAAATCGAATACAACAATACATTAAAAAGATCATACGTCATGACCGAGTGGGTTTCATTCCGGGGATGCAGGGATGGTTCAACATCCGCAAATCTATCAACGTGATGCACCACATTAACAAAATGAAGAATAAAAATCACATGATCATCTCAATAGATGCAGAGAAAGCATTTGACAAGATACAGCATCCATTTATGATAAAAATTCTAAATAAAATGGGTATAGAAAGAAAATACCTCAACATAATAAAGGCCATATATGACATACCCACAGCAAATAGCATTCTCAATGGAGAAAAACTGAAAGCTATCCCTCTAAGAACAGGAACCAGACAAGGATGCCCACTGTCACCACTCTTATTTAACATAGTATTGGAAGTCCTAGCCAGAGCAATCAGGCAATAAAAAGAAATAAAATGGATCCACATTGGAAAAGAAGAAGTGAAACTGTCACTCTTTGCAGATGACATGATTTTATGTCTAGAAAACCCTAAAGAGTCCACTAAAAAACTTTTAGAAATAATAAAGGAATACAGTCTAGTTGCGGGATACAAAATCAATGTACAAAAATCAGTTGCGTTTCTATGCACTAACAACAAAGTAGCAGAAAGAGAAATTAAGAATACAATCCCATTTACAATTGCAACAAAAAGAATAAAATACCTAGGAATAAACTTAACGAAAGAGGTGAAAGATCTGTACACCAAAAACTATAAAACATTGTTGAAAGAAATCGAAGAAGACACAAAGAAATGGAAAGATATTCCGTGCTCTTGGATTGGAGGAATTAACATTGTTAAAATGTCCATACTTCCTAAAGCAATCTATAGATTCAACGCAATCCCTATCAAAGTTCCAACAACATTTTTTACAGAAATAGAACAAAGAATCCTAAAATTTATATGGAACAACAGAAGACCCCAAATAGCCAAAGGATTCCTGAGAAGAAAGAACAAAGCTGGAGGTATCACACTCCCCGATTTCAAATTATACTACAAAGCCATAGTAACCAAAACAACATGGTACTGGCACAAAAACAGACACACAGATCAATGGAACAAAATTGAGAGCCCAAAAGTAAACCCACACGTTTATGGACAGCTAATATTCGACAAGGGAGCCAAGAGCATATGATGGAGAAAGGAGAGTCTCTTCAATAAATGGTGTTGGAAAAACTGGACAGCCACATGCAAAAGAATAAAAGTAGACCATTCCCTTACACCGTGCACAAAAATTAACTCAAAATGGGTTAGAGACTTGAATGTAAGACCCGAAACCATGAGACTTCTAGAAGAAACATAGGCAGTACGCCCTATGACATTGGTCTGAGCAGCATATTTTCAAGTCCCATGTCTAACCAGGCAAGGGAAACAAAAGAAAAAATGAATAAATGGGACTACATCAAACTAAAAAGCTTCTGCACAGCAAAGGAAACCATCAACAAAATGAAAAGACAACCTAACAATTGGAAGAAGATATTGCAAACCACATATCAGATAAGGGGTTAATATCCAAAATATACAAAGAACTCATACAGCTCAACAACAAAAAAACCAACAATCCAATTAGAAAATGGGCAAAAGATCTGAACAGAGATTTCTCCAAAGAAGATATACAGATGGCCAACAGGCATTTGAAAAGATGCTCAACATCATTAGCTATCAGGGGAATGCAAATCAAAACTACAACGAGGTATCACCTCACTCTGGTCAGTATGGCTATAATTAAGAAGACAGGAAACAACAAATGTTGGAGAGGGTGTGGAGAGAAGGGAACCCTTGTTCATTGCAGGTGGCAGTGCAAACTGGTGCAGCCACTATGGAAAGCAGTTTGGAGTATCCTCAGAAAATTAGGGATAGATCTACCATATGATCCAGCTATTCCACTGCTGGGTATTTATGCAAAGAACTTGAAAACACAAAGGCATAAAGATACTTGCACCCCTATGTTCATTGTGGCATTATACACAATAGCCAAGACTTGGAAGCAACCCAGGTACCCATCAAGGGACGCATGGATAAAGAAGATGTGGTATTTATACACGATGGACTACTACTCAGCCATAAGAAATGACAAAATCCGGCCATTTGTGACAACATGGATGGACCTTGAGGGTATTATGCTGAGTGAAATAAGTCAGAGGGAGAAAGTCAAATACCATATGATCTCACTCAGAAGATAAAAACGACCAAAAAAAAAAAAACACATAGCATTGGAAATTGGACTGGTGGTTACCATTGGGGGAGGGGGGAGGGCAAAAGGGGTGATTGGGGTCACATGTGCGGGGATGCACTATAATTAGTGTTCGGGTGGTGAACATGATGTAATGTATCCAGAATTTGAAATATGATGTACATCCGAAAAAAATAAAAATTAAAAAAAAATAGCACAGGTAACAGCATATTTGAAATACTGTACAAAAATATATTTCATGTATTGCACATATGTAATTATGTATATGTATAAATAATTTTATATTTTAACATTATATATATTGAATTATATATATACAAGTTTTGTATAAAATATATATAAATATTCATTTTGGCTCTTCTTATCGTGGTTGTTAGAACCTTGTTTATTATTTCACTCCAGCATCTGTGATGCTGCTCTGCTCCTACATGTTTGTGTACAAATCATGTAATCACTCCACCTCATTTACCATTTTAAGAGGTAACATCTTCCTTTACATTCAGCAATCCAATTCAGCAACTGTTCATTAAATATCAGATTTCTTGGTTCACCCTGTCATTTTGGGAGTACTTTGGAAATTATAGTGATGTTTTGGGCTCTCAACAGCTTACAGTTAGTGATGGGTTAAAAATTGATATATAGCTAAGAATAGCCATAAATAAGAAAGAGATTCAAACAAAGTGTGGAGTACTGATAAAATGTAACTTGGAGCTCTTAGAAGCCTCTTTAAAGGAGGTTGCATCTGAAGTGTGTGTTGAAAGATGAATACTAAATCTGGCAGCATTATAATGGATGAATCAGAGAATCAAGAAATGGGAAAACTCCCGCTGGGTTAGAGGTGCTGATGGAGCATCCACGGGAAAATGTCAAGGTAACTGGTAACTGAACATCAAGAAATAGGGCACATCTGGTGAAGAAAATTTCGAAGTTAGCAAGATACAACTCAAGGAGGAAAAAAAAGATTCCCAGATAGAAAGTATGTAGGCGGAACTTAAAGATGCTCAGGGTAGAGGCTTATGGCAATGACTGTAATGAAGTGACAGGCAGAGGGAAGAACCCCTTAAGGGACCGAAGAGGAGCAGGCTTCCTGGAAGAGGAGAAGGAGGCGCTTAAGCTTCTCAAAGACAGTGAAGGCAAGACTATGCACGGGCTCAATGCATTTAAAACTAAGAGGTCACTGGTGAATCTCGTGAAAGCTGTTTAGTGGTGCACCAGTGCGAAGAGTCAGATGACAGAGGTTTAAGGACAGACGTTTAAGGAGGACTGAGGGAGACTAGGCTTCAATGAAATGTGGCAGAAAGAGAAGGACAAAGATGGGATGGTAGATTAAGTTAGAAGCATAATTCAGGGAACGTTTATTCTTCCTTTGGGGAAATCAAACTAAAACGAAGGACCCAGGCAGAGGAGAGATTGACATAGAAGAGAGGGAATAATTAATGGAGAAAAGTGGCTTGTAATAATCAAAATAATTATTGATATTTATTGAGCTATTCCTATATGCGGGCAGTATTCAAAGCACTTTATGAAAAGTAAGTCAGTACATCTTTCCAATAAATCTGTGAGGTAGGTACTGTATACATTTTACACATAAGGACACTGAAGCTTGTTAAGAGTGGTTAAATAAGTTGCCCAAAGTCACCCTGCTAGGAAAACATAGAGATATAACTTGAACTGAGGCCATCTGGATTCAGAGCCCTGGCTCCATAAATAAGCCATTCTGCCTCTCTTACTTCTTCAGCTAGTAATTGCCCGTCCTGTCCTTTTTGCGAAGTACAAAGTTTTGAACCTGAGAGGAAAGTCAAATGCTTCTTTCTCCCTGTTTATTCTGCACTCTCTCCCATCCTTAGGGCTCTAGGTAATGTCTGGAATATGTTAGTCCCACTTTTCCCGTACTGCAATAAGTGAATCAGTGGCTCTCCATACTATGAGAAAGCCTAGGATCTTTTATGAAATTCTCACAAAAGTATAAAAATTAACCAGATTGTCTGCACATTAATAGTGTTGAAAGATTTCATGCTTTCTAATTTAGGAAGTTTCTACATAGTAATTGGAAATGAATGAATAAATCGTCCGTGGTAGGGAGAGGAGGCAAATGACACATCAAGTTTCTGGTTTGTAAAAGACTGACGTGGACATGTTCTATCCTTTGGAACTGACACTATACATACAGTTAGAGAAGACATCTAATTCTTGCCATTTTACTTTCCTATATTATTATATTACTACTGTTTTGTACTCTGCTATTTTAATAAATGAGCTCTGAATAATTTGTCAGTATTTACCCTAGCTTTTCCTAGGTCCTGCAGTCACACTCTCTTTACCCTAGCTTCTCCACTTTCCTACTAACTTCTTTTCTTTTTGCTTTATTGAAAAGTTCTTAGAGCCTTGAGCTCTTCAACCAAAAGTGTGATATGAAGCTGAAATATAAGAAATGCATCAGATCTACTTTACTAACTTCCGCTCAATCTGGGCAAGTGACGTTTACAATTTTAACAAACTGGAAGCATGGTGATGACTAAGAGAATATTTGGAACAGGGTAGACTGCAGTTAGAAAATAGACTAAAATTTCTAAGAAAGTCTTCTTTTTCATTTGGCTAAAATCTATAATTCAAGTTCACTGGAGGAACGTGGCCTCCCAGACACTAAAAGGCACTTCTGCCCATTGTTCCCACAAACACAATCTGAGCAATGTCCCCCCTCAGAATCCTCACTGATTCTTATCATTTTCTACAAAGACAATATTTTTTCTTCGAAAGAGCACCAGATATATCAGATATTTGAGCATTAAAATGTAGATACACTTGGCTTTTAAATCTCAGTTTAATCTCTGAAGCTAATCAGCATACTGTGCAGCTTTCCCAAAGTATTTTCTGTGGAAAAATAATCCCAGAAGATGATCCGTAGGAAAGAAAAACACGAATTGTCTTGTCACCAAAGTGACTTGAGAATAGCTGAACGTACCTGTCTTGGAGATTCATAATGCATGTTAGTGTAGTAAAGGGTCGAGGAAGTCCAGGAATATGGAAATATATTTCTTCTGTTTAATCTGGTATTTACCAAGCTTATTTGAAAATGGGAAAACATTTTCTCCATAATCTTATCAAAAGAACTTCCTAGAAAATGGGTTTTTATTGATGGTGGTTGTTTAGTGGTCTCCTGCGCAGCCCCAAAAACACATTTCATGCATTGCTACCATCTCTGATTGTCTCTGGTGCTTTCTGTTACAATAAGGATAGAGAGACAATTCAGCATTCTTCAGTATTATATATTAATCATATAAATTCATATTTTTAGTAATATAAAATTGACAAATCTTTGGAAAGTGTCAGAAAAGTAAACTTGCCTTCTTCTAAAGGCACTGTGTCCTCAAAGAGCTTTGAGGCTAACTAGCAGGAGATGCTGCATTTTACCAATGCCTGTGCAAATGCCTTTAAAAAG
Source organism: Equus quagga (assembly GCF_021613505.1). NCBI lineage: Eukaryota > Metazoa > Chordata > Mammalia > Perissodactyla > Equidae > Equus > Equus quagga. The sequence continues at coordinate 9,561,080 of NC_060284.1, read as the reverse complement.
GGCTGCGAAATGCGATATTGTGGATTGATACCCAAATTTTTACTTTTTGATGGAAGAATATTGTGTTACATTTTCCCCCGCGTGCCCTTCCAAAATTACCAAGTATTAGGCTCAAGACAAAACAATATCTGTAATATAGAAGAACAACATATTAATTAAGGAAGCACTTTTATCATGCTTTATATTTCCAGTGTATGACATGGAAGATAGCAAAAAACAAAAAAGGCACTCAATAATATATGTCAAATGTGTCACTAATGAATTAAAGGTCGTAATTGATAAGTATAAAATTTAACTCATTGACTGAGCCTAGGTCCCTGCTATAAAATCAAGATATCTTCAATTCATGCCTGCTTGTGAAATGTAAATGCTTTATCATTCATTGCTGATAAGTGTCAATGTCTCGTAAACACTGGAGGCTTCAATTTAAATCAGTTGGTTTCTTCGCAATGAAAGTGTAAATAGAAGCCTAATGAGTGATCATGCCTGTTGATTCTCCTCTTTTTCTTCCCTTTGTTCATTTGTGAATGGGAGTAGATATCAAGTTTTCATAGATGTACTACTCCAAAACACCAAACCGTCTTAATGAAATCCTGACAGCTTTATACCAGTTTCATGTACTGGTTATGTGCTAGGAAAGCACTGGCCTTCAGGAGATGCTGTATATGAAAACAATATGTCAGTCTCATCTCTTCTCGTGCAGAAGAATTGAACAGTAACATCATTTTAGGCAAGTCCAGTTTTGCCTGCTGCATTGGTGGGGAGCCGAGAAAGAAGGAATGTGCTTTTTAAATGAAATGTGTACAAAGGAAAAAGGAGTTCTTAACCTCTGTAGTCTATATAGAAGAAATTGTCCTTTTCCACTTGTGTTATTGCCTTTATCAAAGGAATTACCTCTAACTAGCAATACTTCTGCTAACTTTTTAAAAATATATACCTCAGTGCATTCTCTCTGCTTTTTAAAAAAGAATCCCCCATGTTTCTTGGAAAGTACGATCTGAGATATCAGAGTGAGTACTCCTCACCCAAGCCATGCTCACAGAGATGAATTCCGCCATCACGTAATCATGCAGGGATGGCACTGGGCGTAGTGCTACTCTGAGCAGAGGGGGCTCCTCGAAGGGCAGTGCTCAGAAGTGAGTTCTCTGTATTGTACAGAATATGGAGTATCTTGGTTTAAAAAATGCGGAGAGGGGCTGTGGAATATATACCACATAAAATACATCATATACAATTTACCTTCCTGACTTACATTGTCCTGTTAGTAAGAAGGATCTCCTTGATTCTGTCTTCATGAAATTGCTGAGATCACTAAGCCGTGTAAGAACAAAATCCCACAGCTTTCTTTTCTGGCTTTCTGAGCCTCAATGCTTATTAGGAGAAAAAAAAATAAAAACCCTAATAATGATAAAATTAAACCATTTTTTCCTTGCTATTGATCTTTCATTTTCTTTTCCACGATCATTTCTTTATAAAGGCAAATACACAGAGAGAGAGAGAGGGATGGGTGTTTCTCTACTCCAGCAGCAGGTTTGCCTGTGAGATCTGTTGGTAGCGACGGATCAGGAAGACTCTTAGGTTTAAATCCCAAACAATTCGGCTATTAAAGCTAAATTAAAACAGATGTTTGTGAATATTGGAAAGAACTTTTTGTTTACATTTTGTGACTTTTCGTGATAATTATAGGTGTTAATGGTCTATTTGATAAAATTTTGGAAAATGTGGCAGTGAATTTAAAATGCTTTTCAAAATGTGTTTGCAGAGTTTGGAAAGTCAGATCAACTTTCCAGACAAGATTTATATATATGCAAGGAAATGATAGAATAGTGGGATGTGGCATCGCATTCGACTTGAAAACTGCCTTTCTCAAACATTGGTTCAAGCAAGAAGGACTATAAGTTTTACCAAAACAATTGTTTGTTTGTTTGTTTCTCATGGTCATCATTACTATCATCGCAGCATGAATTGCAGGTTAGACCTGTAGACCTATTTCTACACTGTCCGAATCTTATCTCTTTTTCCAAATCATTTCCTGGTTCCTCACTGTTCCTGTTATCAACTCTCTGTGTGATGGGAGTGAAAAATAAGCCCTTCGGCAGCTCCCGCTGATGCTCTGATTGTCATCATCTTCTCTCTGGACTAAATAATATTTATTCCTAGAAACCTGTCCATGTACTAGTTATTTTTCCAATCAATTACTCTGGGTTGTCTGTATCTCCTTATTGTAAAAACTATTTTTTAGGCGGCCTCGTATACCCGTTGGCATTAGAGTTTGTTATCTGTCACCAAATTCATCTTCCTGATCCCCATTCCAATTACCAGATTTAACAGAGATTTTCCCGCTTTGAAATTACTTTGGTTGACTTTTATTCGATTTTATTTCAAAGTTAGTTTTGGCTCTCTCTCATAAGGATTGTCTCCCAATCAAAGAAAAAAAGTTTAATTAATTCTTTTCTCATTAAAACTATTCAGCCATATCTCTTAACGAGTTTTGTTAAGTTACTAATGTAAATCTCTCAGACTTATCGTGTAAAATACAACCATTATTAATTGAACCTGTATTTATTAGGAGCCTGCCAAGTGCCAGAACTTAGGAGAGAGGAGTGAACAACACAGACAAAAGCTTCTGTCTTTGTAGAGCTTTCATTTCAGTAAGGAAGACGGAAAGTAAATACTGAAAAATGAATCACCTGGTGTGTACTAGAAGTTGAATTAGATTAGACAGAAAAAAATAAAGCCTAGTAAAGTGGATAGGGAATGCCAGAGCAGGAAGGAAGATGTTGCAATTTAAATACGGTTGTCAGGGTAGCCTCACTGAGAAGGTGACATTTGAACAAAGATGTGAAGGCAGAAAGGGAGTCATCCTCACAGCCATTGGTGGAAAAAGCATGCTCAGCAGAGGCAGCAGCCAGTGCAAAGTCCCTGGGGCAGGAGAGTCTCGTGTTTGGAGAGAGGTGAGGAGGCTGGTGTGGCTGGAGTAGAGGGAACAAAGGAGAGAGATGAGGAAATGGAATCTGAGAGAGTACAGAGCAGGCCTGGTCACAAAATTCTTCTCGGCCATTGTGAAGATTTCACATTTTTTCTTTTATCAGCTTCTTCTGTCAGATTTGGGCAGTGGTTCTCCACTGACTATCACACCAAAACCGCAGAAAATGCCTGGCTCCCAGCAACTCAGTCCTTCTTCTCCTGTCAGATTTCTCTCGGGGTAGAACATCACTGTGAGAAGAATAACTTGATTTTGCTGCTCATTGCTTTTCTTAGCTCCCACATCTTTCAATGCATGGAAGTGAGAAAGAGAAGAAAGGAAGTAGTGAAGAAATGAAGAAAACTTACATGAAGGAGCATGTACTTGGTATAGCTCTGGCTGTTTACTCAGGTGTATTTTATTTAATTTAATCTTCAAAACTCTAAGAGGCAATCATTATGGTTTTCATTTTTACAGAGAAATAGAATGGAGTTCAGAGAGGTTAAGTAAGTTGCTTAAAATCACACAGCCAGTAAAGCCTACTCTAAAATCCAGGGGAGAAAGCAGCAGTGTAATTTCTGGTGAAAGAGATTTTTACGAGAATATCAATAAAAGATATGTTAAGAACCTGTAAGAAAAGCTGGAAAGTCAGAGTATAGAACGGCTCTGATGAGTTAGGTCTGTGGTCTCCATCTTACTCACATCCAAGTTTCAGTTCTATCCTGAGAGGGGAGTCAATAAGAAACAGAAACCTCACCAGTAGTTTTCTCAGGAGCAAGGTCAATCCTGCTTCCCGCCTCCTGGTTTTTCTCACTCAGTCTGCCAGGGCCCTGATCTGTGTTTTATCCCTCCATGTCCCCAGATTTCTACGTGAGTCTCTTAATTCCAAAATCTGGTGGTATATTTGTTGAATTGAATTGAAATGAACCAACATTCCACCCTCCCGTGGCTCCTTTGCTCCTTGGCTCCTTGCCTATATTGCAAATCACTTCAGTCAGTGCCCTCCTTTCTCACTAGACACTTCTGGTCATCGTCTTCCTGCTCAGATTAGGAGCGGTTCCTACGCTCTTTGGGAATCAAACCACGAACCTGCATGCTGACTTGATATACTTCTTATTCCATCTTGGATTACGGCACAGTTTCTAGTATTTATTTTGAAGCTTGAATAGGATAATATCCTATGCCAAATGAGGTCAGGATCACTGTTGCTCTTCAGTGATGGAAGAATTGACTTTATCTGCTTGGCATCTCTCTACTTCTATATAAGTGGCATTTGCTCCTGAGTCTGTCACCAGTCCGGTTGAAAAAAAAAAACCCCATTATCAAATATGCTATCTTCAGCAAGTGGACATGTGCTGAAGAACTGATCAGATAACTTCTCAGTCCTGATGCTTGGACTCCAGAAGCCAATCACAACTCTGAGACCACTAATACTTCTGTATGACTTGGTTTCATCCACCTCTCCTCGTATGGAATGGCTCCGGGTTTTGACGTCCTCCTTAGCTACGGCGTACTCTTTCTGTCGTCTACTTCCAGGCTGTGCAATTGCTTCCTGACAGGGCCTCACACCCCACCAGCTGTTCTCAGGACATTTCTCACTCTTCTTTAGCATAAACACAGCAACCTTCTGTTCAAGCAGACATAGGACTGTTTCTTACCACATGTGGAATAAGATCATTCTGGCCTCTGAACCTTCTTCCTTTGCCATTAACTGGAAATGCCTTCCATGAGTGGAACTCATTTTCTTAGATTGTGCAAGTCTTTGTTTTCCCTCACAGCCTTCACTGAGGGCTCCACTCAGAGAGTTTTCTCTATTTTATGAATTTCTATTACTTGTGATGCTTCCACCACAGCACAAAAAAATGAATCTTCTCTCATATATTAATGCTTTTTTTTCTGTGCTTTTGCATCTTCTGAATCAGATTGCAACTTCCTTGAGAACTAGATGAGTGATATCTACTTCTCTGGAATGTTTTTCTACATTGCCTAGCGATATATTAGGGCCCTGGTAAATTTTCGAGTGTGACTACTAGGAAAATTCTTTCTCAAAGTGCTAGCCATCCCCCTCACCATTTTCATGGATATTTTGGCATATCTTGAATTTATTTTATTGATACTTTTTCAAAATGCGTATTATTTATTTACCTCCCTGTATGGCGTATTAAACTTACACACACTTAGAAGTTACCTTAAAATTTTAACAGCAAAACAAAGATAAGTCATGAGAAATGGAAGAACATCTAGATAAGAAACTGGAAAGAAGTGGGTAGGAATATTGAGGAACAAATGACAAAGTTTCACCATAGTGAACGGAAAATAAAATCTAGCTTCAGCTCACAAATGGTGCCTAGTTGGAGCTATTGATGATTGTGGGACAGAAGTGAATAAGACGGCAGAAAGTTCAGCATCGTGCTGATGGCATAGCCCTCAGTCATGTGCTGACCACAGTAAAGGTATTACATTTTCTGAACCTAAGATGACTCAGGCTATGCACTAGAAGCTTGGGTGACATGGAGTAAGACATGTCACAGAAGTCTATCTAAGCCATGAATAGTAGATATTCGTCACACTTTGGGGCCCAGCATTTCTTCTTTCTCCTCTGGTAACAGAAGTCAGCGTTTCTAGAGAGGAACTGTTGTGAGTGGTTGTGATCTGCTGGCTTCGCAGCGCCTTGTCCAGAATAAGCATGGAATGGAAGCTTCCACAGTCCTATTCCTCGTTCCCTTCACTACACTGATGCTCCAGAGATGGATATGCGACCTCATCATGGCTTATTAGAGCTTTTGAGAACAAATTGATTGGATGCTGAAAAGAAAGTTCTCAATCTTTCTGAGATTAAGGGCATTAAGGACACTATAAACCTGAGCACATGGAGGCTATCTTTACTATCACATAGAGAAACCTGCCTGAGAGTAAAAACAACATAAAAGAAAGCATTGCCAATAAATGGAGAACTTGTGAATTCTAGTGACAAATGTCTGGGTTCCTGCTGCTAGTCTTTGACTTTGGCCTCTTCAATTACCTAAGACGGTAAATTTTCTTTTCTGTTTAACTAGTTTAAACTGAATTTCTGTCACTTTGAGAGAAAAGAATCATGGCTGATGTGGTTACCCTGCCGAGCAAAATAGCATTGTATTTGTGGGATGAGCGGAGCAAAATCAGAAACAATCGCTCGTAATTTCTCCTTCTCCTACTCACTCCAAAACTAGTTGGCGATAAAAATCCATTTTTATTTACTTGAAAAAAGTATAAAGAACCACACAGAGGCTGGGTTTCACAGACAAAGAAGATTCCAGCTAATACTTGACAGTAACAGCTGTACTTCAATAAGGATCATGTAAGTGCCCTCCAAGTTTTCTCAATACTGACTCCCACGACTCAACAACGGCAGTGATTTGTCATTCAACAACCTTTCCAAGCATCAGGACTGAGAAGTTATCTGATCAGTTCTTCAGCACATGTCCACTTGCTGAAGATAGCATATTTGATAATGGGTTTTTTTTTTTTTCAACCGGACTGGTGACAGACTCAGGAGCAAATGCCACTTATATAGAAGTAGAGAGATGCCAAGCAGATAAAGTCAATTCTTCCATCACTGAAGAGCAACAGTGATCCTGACCTCATTTGGCATAGGATATTATCCTATTCAAGCTTCAAAATAAATACTAGAAACTGTGCCGTAATCCAAGATGGAATAAGAAGTATATCAAAGAAGAAAAAGGGAGAAAAGAATGGCAAGTTTAGACCATTCACATTATCTCAAAGAGCATAATAACAGTAGTAACAAAAGTCCAGCCTACAGAGATTTCCTGAGTGGACTCTGGAAATAAATTCTCTAGAGATACTGAGAAAGCTAACATTGTGTTTTGAACAATCTGCTTGTTCTTTCAACTTGAAGATACAGATACTGAAAATAGAAAATGATTCACCTTAAGGTTCAGCATATTCCCTTCACTTGTGGTACAACTGCAAGCTCATAACGGAAGATTGAGTAGAATACTAAAAGGGGCACGGAATTAACTGATGATAATGTAGTTATCCCATTTCCTTCACCTTCATCAACATGGAAGAAATTTAAATCCCAAGGTTATACTCAAAGAATTATCAAGGTGAGCAGTCTATAACAATAAAACTTCCCATAAAATAGAAATGGGTGGAATGACTGATGGGGAGAGGGTCATGGAGAGAAAATACCATGTGCATAAAGGACCTAGTATAGGTCCTTACATGCCTAGAAGATCAAGTACGAGTCGGACACATATTAAATTTTGGTTTTTACTATTTATTGAGATCTTTCTGTGGGCTAGATCGTTTGAAAACATCTTGACTTCCATTTCCAGCCAAGGAGTAATAGAGACCAGGTTTCCTCTCCTGATGACACACCAACAAATGGACAAAATATATGAAACAACAATTTGGAAAATACTGGACATTAAGCAGTGAAGAATGATGATTCCTCAGAGACAGAAAATAAAGAAGGAAAGCCCTCCATGCGCCCCAGCTTACTGCTTTGAAAGAGTCCCTAGGCTGTGTTATAGGGAGGTGAAACCCAAGCAGAGCCTGGTCAACTCACTGAGGTGAGAAGATGAGGCTGAGCGTCTGAGGAGAGTGAGATGGTTAGACTCCATAGGACAGAGTACCAGCAAGTAGAAAGCTGGAAATGGAGGGAGGGAGGAAAGGAGGAGAGGGAGAGGGGGAGAGAGAGAGAAACAGTGGACTCTGGAGATCGGCAGAGTCTTCCCTTGAGGATTAGGTGCACACTTAACACATGCATGTGAAGAAAGGGCAGCCTGCGGTAGAATTACCTGGAAGAATTAAGGGTCACAGTGCCTGGAGTAGTGAGGAATAATTAGCCCTAAACTGAGCACTGTCCTCATCTCACCTAAAAAAAGCTTAAAAGCAAGACTAGAAAATATCAAACTGTTTACGAGTAACTTAAATGCATCCAAGAAGAAGGCTAAAGATATTTATAGGAATACAAAAGTATTCAACAATCAATCAGGTAAAATTAACAGTGTATGCTATCCAATGAAAAATTACCAGACATGCAAATAAGTAGGAAAATATGGCCCATAATGAGGAGATAAATCAATTAACCAAAACTGATCCAGAACTGACACAGATGTTAGAATTAACAGATATGGCATTAAAACAATTTTCATACCTGTATTCCATATGTATGAAAAGTTGAGTAGAGACACAGAATATCTATCTATCTATCTATGTATCTTTCTATGTATCTATCTATCTATTTATCTAACTAACTGACTATATTTTCAGAAGACCCTAAATGAACTTCTAAATATGAAAACTACAATGTATGATGTGAAAAATTCACTGGATGCAATTAAAGGTAAATTCGATTTCACAAGAAAATATCAATAAACTTTAGTATATAGCCATAGAAACTATCCAAAATGAAACAGAGAAAGGAGAATTTTTTAAATGAATATAGGGTCAGTGAGCTGGGGACTTCAATCAGCCTAATCTTTCTGTACCTGAAGTCCCCAAAGGAGGGAAGAGAAGGGGAAGTTTTAAGAGACTGAGCATCTAATGATGGAAAATTTTCCAAATTTGGTAAAAACTATAAACCCTGTGAGAAGTTTTCTTTTTCCACCTGACACAAGTAAGTGATGTCTTGTCCAACACCACTTCTCCAAGTCTCTGACCGGATTCCAACACTTCAGTTCAATTCTGACACTATCTATCTGAAGTTAGTATCAGAACCCACAAGTTAGGGGGGCCCTGTCCCACAAGACTGCCCCCTCCACTCCAGAAGCCAATCACAACTCTGAGACCACTAATATTTCTGTATGACGGGCTCTAAATTGGGGCTTCCTATGACCTCCTCTTCAGATTCAATAATTTTCTAAAATATCTTACAAAACTCAGGAAGGAAATTTACTTATGTTTACTGGTTTATTATAGAGGATACAAATGAATAGCCAGATGAAGAGGTGCATAGGGCAAGGTCTAGCAGGGTCCTGAGCACAGGAGCTTCTGTCCCATGGATTTGGAGGTGCACTACTTCCCCTAGCACATGAATGCATTCACTAACCCAGAAGCTCTCTAAAGCCGTCATTTAGGAGTTTTTATGGAAGTTTTGTTACATAGGCATGATTTGATTAAATTGTTGGCCTTTGGTGATTAACTCGATCTCCAACCCCGCTTCCCTCTCCAGAGGTTGGGAGATGGTGCTGAAAGTTTCAAGCTTCTAATCAATTTTTGGACTTTCTGATCACCAGCTCCCATCTTGAAGAAATCTAGGGGCCCACCAAGAGTCACTTCATTAGAACAAAAGATGCTCCTATCACCCATATCACTGAGGAAATTCCAAGGGTTTTTGGAGCTCCATGCCCAGAACTGGGAACAAAGATCAAGTATCTTTCTATGATGCTACACCTGGAGACCAAAGATGTTCAATGCAATCCAAGCCCAGCAAAGATGAAAAAAACCACTACATGAAAGCAGATCGTATACAAATTGCTAAAAGCCAGTGAAAACAGAAAAGTCTTAATAGCAGTCAGAGAAAAAAATACAGTATAAGAACAAAAATAAGGACATTAGATTTTTTGTCAGAAACTATGCGAGCAATAGTATGATTCTATTTAGTTAAGATACTAGGAAACACAAGCTAATGTATGATGATGGGAGAAGCAGTGGTTTCCTGGATGTGGGAGTTGGGGGGTGTGGGGAGCAGGAGGGAAGGACTACGAAGGTAGATGAGGCAACTGTTGAGGGTGATGGATATGTTCATTATCTTGATTGCCATGATGGTTTAGTGGGAGTATTCATATGTTAAAACTTATAAGATTGTATTTAAATATGTGCAGTTTACTGCATGACAGTTATATCTGAATAAAGCTGTTAAAAATAAAAACAAGAGACTGGCCCTGTGGTGTAGTGGCTAAGTCTACCACACTCCACTTTGGTGGCCAGGGTTCATGGGTTCAGATCCTGGGCGTGGACCTGTACAACTCATTGAGCCATGCTGTGGTGGCAACCCACATACAAAATAGAGGAAGATTGGCACAGATATTAGCTCAGAGCTAATCTTCCTCAAGCAAAAAGAGGAAGATTGGCAATAGATGTTAGCTCAGAGCAAATCTTGGTCACCAAAAAAATAAAAATAAAACCAAAATATGCATTAAATGACCAAAATTTCTTTGTGTATTCCATACAACACCATGCAAAATATATGGTTCTTGTATTTTATAGATAATTAAATAAGCCAGCTATGTTAAAAATGTTTTCCCAAGTCTACTTAAATTTAAAAAAAATACACATCTATCAAACTTTAATGTTCATGTATTCTCATTGTTCCTTGTTATACAGACAAGCTGAGCAAATTCTAAAAGATCATTTTGACTGTAGGAAACAAAAATTATGGACATCATATTGTCATATGAAACATTATACTCAGTGAAAAGTCGGCTCCTAATGATAAAGATCATATTTTATTTCTTAAATCCCTTAATGCAGCTGAATTTTATTCAGCAAACAAATGAATTAATAAAATAAATGTATAAATAAATTAGTTAATGACATTTATGGTTTATTATATTTATGAAAATAGGAAAGTTTATTGTATGTCTGAGGATGAAAGAGAGGAGGTGGCCTGTGCACAAGGAAAGAGTACGGGAAGAAATCAGACATGTCAAATGCATGCGTGCCACTCATGCATCCTGAGGGGGAACTTGTGTTTGCAGCATCATCTCACTGTATTTACAATTATCGCCTTCTAACTGGTCTTCCCTCTTCTGTTTATGCCTTGTCAATTCATTCTCCAGAGATAAGCCAGAGTGATTGTTTTAAAACATAAGCCAGGTAATATCATTTCATTGATAAAAACCCTCCAAGGGCATCTCCTTATACTTAGAATAAAATAAAAACTTCTTACCTGGCAGAAAACCATGTGTGAACTGACTTCTAGTCTCCACTCTTATCTCACTTCCTCTCCCCTTCTTGGCCTTTCTGTTTCTCAAACCTTCCGTACTTGTTCCTGCCTTGGAGTTGTTTCCTTTGCTTGCATCATTCTCTACCAATTCTTTACATGGATGGCTCCTCCATCACGTTAAGGTCTCAGCTTAAATGGCCTTTGTGCCTATCAAACCCCACTCATCCAGTGACAAAGCAGTCACTCTTTATCATATCACTTTACTTCAGTGGTTCTCAACTGGGGACAATGTGGCCCCCCAAGGGACAGTTGGAAATGTGTGGGAAAGATTTTGAGATGGAGATGACCGCTGCTGGTGTCTAGTGGGAAGAGGCCAAGGGGGCTCTAAAGATCCCACAGTGGACAGGGCAGCCCCCTCCCACGCAAAGAATGATATGGGCCACAATATTAGCAGGGCCAAATTTCAGAAAACTTCCTCGATTTTAACTCCCTGCCCATCTTGTATAATTATCTGATATTGTTCCCTGTGTTTACCTTTTTCTTTCATCTTCTATACCTTGATAGACTGGAAGTCCAATGGGAACAGAGACCTAAGGTGTGTTGATCACCCTTATATTTCCAGTTCTTAAAGTAATGGCTGGCACAGGATGTTTCGTCAATAAGTATTTACTGAATAACTGAATGCCACCACATTTTCCTTTAAAAGCATTATATAGGACTTGAGTATTTCTACAATGACCTCCATCATCAGCTGGAGACATGTTTTCCCCAGAGTATAACTTGAGACCAAAGGACAGGGAAATCAACTTTCTACACGTTTTGAAAAAGAAAAGTGGCATAAATACCAGAAATCTTCAGGGAAGGAAAGCTGCCAAGCACACAAGATTTACTCAAGATTTTTGAGTAAAATTCTTTTCGTAGCTTGTGAAATAAATCTACTTCCCTAAATCTCTGGCAGGGTCAATGATTTGTGTTTAAACGTGTAAACTCTTTGCATCTCTGATTTTTCCTCTGTCATGCTATAAATAAATTAACACTTTTATCTAATCTCACTTGCTTCCACCTGTTATATTTGAAAAGATATTGCTCTGCCAGCTGATGTTTTCTCTTAGAAATGACTATTGACCTCATTGGTCCAAGGAAAGGTAATAGTTTTAACAGTTGATTTCCTGCAGGGAAAGAATCCAGAGGAAGCAAAGATTGTGAATAATGGTGCTCACTTTTAGGCAGATTATGAGAAAACGAGGAGTTTTGAAGTCATGAAAGCATCTATCTCTAATAGCCCTCATAAAAATAGCTGATTATACCTGACTCTACTTTATTTTGTCCCATAACTCCTTCTCTCCCTGGTAGCTACTTTGTTCTGGCAGATTAATCAAAGACAAAAATCATGGCTGTGGAAATGAGGTCAGGAAATTTGCTCAGGCTCACAGTGTCAGAACCAGGACTTGACTTTAGGCCTTTTACGGGAAATAGAGACCAATAGGTTTGTATGTTTTACTGCTTCGTTAAGTGTTTACATTTTAAGCAAGAGTTTCTAGGAAAAAAAATGCCTTCAACTAAAAGAATAATTAATAATGATGGAATTTTAGGCATAAGGCAAAAGCCGGAAGTGGATGTAGTTTACAGCTGACAAAGCTTTTGTACCCATTTTATCGCGTCACCCATGCATGTGAACAGACCATTTGTACCCTGCTCTCTGATTTAGCTGCATAGACAAAAGCACTTAGGGCTTCAAAGGAGTTTCTTTTCCCTCCGGTTGCATAGAGATAGTCTTGACAAAGTCAATGGGTTTTACCACTTTTATTGAACCAATGTATTCCTATCACCAACTAATATATTCCTCTATACACTGTGATTATATTGTACAATAGAAATACTTCCTTTATTTGTCTAAAAAAATTTAATTGCCCTTGGATATCTATCATCTCTGCATTCGTTTTTTTTCTTCAATATAGTTGTCATTTCCTTCTTATTTCCTCTTATAATCATATAGTAATATCTAATAATCAAAAGGAGAATGATTGTATTCCATTGTCCACCTTTATCACAACTACCTTGTCAGTTTAGCTTTCTTTTCTTAGTGAATAGGCAGTATAGAGATATAGCCATCAGGTTGAGCACATGCCCCTTTATGGGTTCGTGAAATTATATTTTGTAAAACTAGAAATTTTTGAATCCTAAGTACTCTAAAGTTTCTGCCTTTCTCACTTTGGTCTTGACATTTAGAAGACAGTAAGGTCTATGTAATCTGTCCAGAAACTTTAGAAAGATCCAGTAATGCAACAGTGATAGAAGGTTTCCCCCTCACTGCAAGCATGAGGTCCCCAGAAGATGATGATAACAATTGCTTTGCATCCATTGTTAGATAATAGTTCCAGATCCACCAAGAAGAGGGCACGGTCTATTGAGGAGGTAGCAGACGCAGTGATGGTCAAGGTGCAAAGGCCAGGCAATTCATTACTTTGTATATTCATTCCTGTTTCATTCTCTGGTTCTTTTATTCAATTACCTTCCATTCTTTAACTTAGCAAATGTAGCAAACATTTTCTATGTATTAATAAGCCAGAACTTTTGAGTTCCCTGTTTCTAAGTTACTGGCTGTAGGAAGAGTAGGGAGTTAAGAACAGAACCTCCTCATTAAGCCTCATATATCATCACATTGGTTCATGTTCAAGAAGGGCTAACTAACCAAAATGGTCCTTTTGCAGAAACCAAAGGCTTAAGGTTTTTGGGGCAAAACCATGATGGATTTTAGAACTCTTTCCCCAGAGAGTGGCATAATTTTATTTCCTCAAACTCTTTTCCATGACACCTTGTAACTCAAATTCTTAGTTTATCCATTTCCCCAGGACAAGCTTCAAATATGAAGTAAGCAGTACTGTTTTGCTTATAACAGAAAATCTTATGGATTTTTTCCTTTAGATTTGGGCGAAGTTCTGTAAGAGGGATCAAGGGATTGGTACAAACAAGGAGACTTCTAAGCATACAAAAGGGATGCCTGGTTTACTGGGAAGAGGATGGAGTGTAAGAATAGAGACAGAGGAGAATATAAAGGGGGCAGAGATGGAATAGTGACATGACGACTGCTTTGATTTCTTTTAAACATGTTGCAAGAGTTTTTTTAAGAAATCTGAATGCGTAAAAAAATGACAGGCTCTCATATACATCCTGTGATACTTTACATGCTATTTGAGGATAAATAATAGAAACAAATATTTGGAATTTGTAAAAAGTAAAACAGAACAAGTCAACTGATAATAAAAGGCAGTATATCAAATTTTGAGCATTTTAAATATTAGTAATGCATCCTCACAGACAAGATTTGCCTTTACTGCCTTCTATGGCATCTGTATTAGTTTACTAGTGCTGCCATAACAAAGTACCTCAGGCCAGTGGCTTAGACAACAGTAATGTATATTCTCACAGTTCAAGAGGCTAAAAGTCCAAGATCAAGATGTTGATAAAGTTGGTTTCTTCTAAGGGCCCTGAGGGAAGAATTTGTTCCAAGCCTCTCTCTTTGGCTTGTAGATGGCCATCTTTTCCTTGTGTCTTCACATCGTCTTCCCTCTGTGCATATGTGCGTCTAAATTTCCTCTTTTTATCAGGACACCAGTTCTTGGATGAGGGCCCACTCTAATGACCTCGTTTTAACTTAATTATCTCTTTAAGGACCCTATCTGCAGATGTGATCACATTCTGAAGCACTGGGGGTTAGGATGTCAATATATGACTTTTTGGGTTTATGCAATTCAGCCCATAATAATCAGCGTTGTTAGTCAAAAGCATTTATTGAAGCATTATATTTCTTTCTGGAACAAACTTCTATTAGACGTTCAGTGTAGCTTAAAAAAATAACTGTAGATTAAGTCCTTGACCTTGATGAAAATTATGAAAAATGTACAGACACACAGGAGAGTTCTGGCACATGAGTAGCGTTAGCTTACAGAGCTACATAAGCACTGGGCTGTTTTATATGACAGAGAATAAGAGAGTGTCCATGACTGGAGTTTACTCAACAAAAGTAATACTAGGAACAAAACAATTCCTATTTTCAGCTGTGGAAATGAGGAACGAATAAGCTGAGAGATATAAAGCCGTACAGTGAGTTATAGGCATAGTGGAAGCATGAACAATATTTCCTGATACCCAGTTGAACCTTCTGTAACTGCAACTATTGTCACTTGGAGAAGATGGTTTTATTAGACTACAGCATATATAGACTAGTGCATTCAGATAAGTTACAGTACTTGCAAATGGAACGTTAACAGAGGTTTCACATGGTGCAGACCAAGAACATATGGCTCCATTCAGAGAGACAGTAAATACATTGCAGTAATGGACTCAACCTGGTCAGAACAGAACCTAGCTGCAAACAACCATATAAACAGTGACAGCCAGTTCCTTTGCAGGCATTTATTTTCATAATCTATCCCTCTGGACGAAGGTCTGCATGTTAGGGGTGGGGGTGGGAGGAGGTGGAGAGGGTATTCTTCCCCAGTATACTGTACGATATATCATCTCGCTTTTCTCTTTTTTTTGCAATTTAAATTTTGAAAGGAAAAACAATGACTTACCTCCCCATTGAAAATTGAATCAGTTATTCTCCGGGGAAAATGAGTCTCAAACCATCAAATGTAGAGAGGCTAGAAAAATGGTCACAAAATCCAAAATGTGTGAAGGCAGTTAGAAAGGATCTGTTAGCAGCATTGAGTGACTGAGATCTCCACCTGATAGGACTAGGCATAGGTGTTGTTTCCTCCACTTTAAACCATCAGACAGCTTCTCTGGCTCTGTCGGCTTTGCTTAGCAAAACCAAATTACGTTGTGAGATCTGACAACACAATTCTTACCTCTTAAATACAGATACTGTCGGCACTGAACAGCACATCTTAATTTCAACTTTATTTTTATTAATGCATTTTTATCAATAAAAATTTGTTTTAATTTTATTGGGATTTTGCACAGGGCTTTATACATGTTCTTGCATTTGATTCTCCTAGTAGCCCTATGAAGTACATATTATTTTCTTTCCTCATATGAGAAAACTGATCCCAAGAGAGGTTAAAAGTGTTGCCCCAGGTCACATGAAACCCAGTGCATCTGCTCTGAGGCCCACATTCTTTATTATTTCTTTCTTTATAATTGTTGTAAAATCTCTCCTTTTTTTGGCAAGGGCATCCATCTGAACACATTTTGAGATAACTGTTGATATCTGTCTACTTTCTGAAGATGCTAAATGACCTTTTGAAGCCTCTCTGTGATTAGTCACTTGAATGTTACTTGATGATCTCAAGGCAATGTCATCACTATCATAGCATTCTTACTAGGCACCATGCTTCTTTGCTTTCTGTCTGCTCTGCAAATATTTCTGTTTGTAAACAAAGTAAAATTCCAAGATCCAATGGTAATATCCAATACAAAGTCATCTAATCTATTTATTTTAACATAGTTCTCCATTATATGTAATATTGCTATTTTCCAAATATCTTTGGCTTTATATTCTTATGTATGATGTCTTGATATATCCACACATTACTTAACGAACCTCAAAACACCACTAGGTGTAGAGACGTCAAAAGTATATTTTCCTTTATCTTGGCTTTACATTTCCTAATTTCCTAATGGCCTAGGAAAAAAAGGAAAACAACCAGTTTATAAGAGTGTGGATCATAATATGAAAGCAAATTAGAATGCCAGAAGTAGAGCTTTTCCAAGTACTAAAGTGCATAAAGAATTCCTTCCATGGGTCTTCAGTAAGTGGCTGTTGTTAGTGCTGTTGAGTTGATTCTGACTCCTAGCTGCCCCGTTTATAGCAGAGGGGAACATGCCTGGTCTTTTAGTGCCATCCTCTCACCTTCCAGTGCTCTATCAGGCAATGTTCCACTGCTGTTCCTAGAGTTTTTGTGGCCAGTATTTTGAGAAGTGCGTGGCCAGGTCCTTCTTCCTAGTCTGTCTTAGTCTGGAAGCTCCACTGAAACCTGTGAACCATGGGTGACCCTGGTGGTATTTGAAATACTGGTGGAATGGCTTTCAGCATCACAGCAATGCACAGCCCCCACAATATGACAATTGACGGGTGGGGTGACTCCCTGACTGTGGTGGTGAGAGTGCTGAATCCTAACCACCAGACCACCAGGGCTTGCTGAGTAAGTGGACACATTGATTATCGCAGTAGGACGTCAATCATTTTTCTGATAAAAATATAATAGGAAGTTTCGTATGGTCTTTCTTAGAATGTCCCTCATTGAAGACTGGTATGATAACACCAAAGCAAAATTTGGTAAAGGAAATTTTAATAAGAACTAAAATAAAGTAGTGAAGAGGTACAGTTTTCTAATATACTGGCATATCTGAAAGGAGAAATTTAAAATGACTTACAAAATGAATGAATTTCCTTCATGTAATCCTTTATGAGTACTATTTCTTTACGTGAACTTATGATAGTAATTAAATATCAGAGAAGTCAAAGTCTGATCACTGGCCAGACTCTGGAGTACAGAGTATATTATTCACAGAGGGCTCTGGGTCACAAAGCTAATATAATAGGGTGCTGAAATGGAACATTCAGCTGAAATCCTATGGCAATAGATAACAAAATGAGTTGTAATTCGTATTACCTCTATGGAACTTCTAAAACATGATTAACTAAGAACCAATTAGAATACTCCTAAAACTCTCTCTTTGGATTGAAACTATAAAGAAGAGTCAATCAGAAATACTAGAGATGAAAGACACAAATAAAACAAAATATGGATTCCCTGAATGCTCATGTGGACACCATAGAGAAGCGAATCAGCATAATCGAAGATAGACATGTTGAAATGCTCCAGACAGAGGAGGAGAGAGAACTGAGGCTAAAAAGAAATGAAGAAAGTCTCTGAGAAATATCTGACTCAATGAGGAAATGCAACATAAGAATTATAGGTATTTCAGAAGGTGAAGAGAAGGAGAATGGAGCAGAAAGCAATGCTCAAAGAAATAATAGCAGAGAACTTCCCAAATTTAGGGAATGAGAGGGAAACATGTGTGGAGGAAGCTTTCAGATCTCCTAGATTTGTCAATGTAGAAAGACCTACTGCAAGGCATATAGTAATAAAACTGGTAAAAAATGAATGACAAAGAAAGAATACTCAGGGCAGCAAGGCACAAGAAAATAACCTACAAAGGAACCCCTATCAGACTTTCAGCAGATTTCTCTGCAGAAACCTTACAAGCTGGAAGAGAATGGAAAGACATATTCAAAACTTTAAAAGATAAAAATCTTCAGCCAAGAATACTCTATCCAGCAAAAATATCCTTCAGATATGAGGGAGAAATTAAATCTTTTCCAAACAAAAGCTAAGGGACTTCATTACCATGAGACCTCCCTCCCCCCGCAAGAAATCCTCAAGAAGGCGCTCATACCTGGACAAAGAAGAAAAGGGAGAAAGGGGTCACAAAACACAGAGTAAGGAGATAAATAGGTAGACAGAATCAGAATAGGATAGCAAATATTCAATTATAGCATTAGGCTAAAGGGAAGGAAAACACCAAAAACAAAGACAATCTTGTCACTTTAACCACAAACTCACAACACAAGTTAGAGTAAGATATGAGAATAATAACTTAGGAGGGGAGGAGGAAAGGGATTGAATCAGTTTAGACTAAGGAAATAAGAGGCCAGCAGAAAATCGACTATGTTATGCACGAGATTCTAAAACTCTCTTTCCTTGTATGACTAAGAAGGTTGGGAAAGAGGAATTTTGGTGTGAGTTCTTGGGAGAGTGCTGTGCCACACACTGCCCCTCGTCACCAATGTTTGGTATTGTAAGTCTTTTTGAATTTGGCCATTTTAGTGCATATATAATAGTATATCAATATAGTTTTGTCTTTAAATTTACATAAAGTGAAAAAATCACTCTTTGTAGTGTACAATTCTATGGGTATTGACAAATGCATCATTGTGTATCCACCACCACCACAGTCAGGATACAGGACAGTTTCACCTCTCTAAGAAATTCCCTCATGCTGCCTTTCTGTAGTTAGTTAATGTCCCCTCCCCCAACACCTGGCAAAAACTGATCTATTCTTCACCTCTATAGTTTTGCTACTTTGAGAATGTCATATAAATGAAATACAATATGTAGCCTTTTGAGTCTAGTTTCTTTTATTTAGTGAAATGTCATTGAGATTCATCAGTATTGTATATAAAATGAATAATTTTAATGGCAAGTGGTATTGCGTTATATGGATGTACCACAATTTGCTTACTCATTCGCTAGTTAATGGACATTTAGGTTGTTTCCAGTTTTTAGCAATTGTCAGTAAAGCTAATATAAACATTTGTATTAAACATAAGTTTCTATTTCTCAAGGAGTGAGAATGCTAGGTAGCATGGTAAATGCATGTCTAATTTTATGAGAAACTAATAAGCTGTTTTCCAAAGTGACTGAATAATTTCACACTCCCACCAGAATCAGAGAAGAGCTCTAGTTGCTCTGCTTCCTACCAGCACTAATCAGTGATTTTGTTTTTGTTTTTAATTTTAACCATTCTAATACATATACAGTGGAATCTTGTTTTGGTTTTGCTTTTCCTAACTCTTAATTACTAATTGTGTTCATTGTGCTTTGATGTGCCTATTTACCATCTGAGTATTTTCTTTAATAAACTATCTATTTAGATCTTTTGCCCATTTCTTTATTGAGTTGTGTTTTTACTGAGTTTTGAGACTTCCTTATATATTCCAGACACAAGTCCTTTGTCCAATATGTGATTTACAAAAGTTCTCTCCTATTGTGTGGCTTGCCTTTTATTTAATTAATGGTGTCTTTTGCAAAGCCAAAGCTTTGTTTGATTTTGATGAAATCAAATTTATCAGCATCTTCTTGTATGGTTTGTACTTCTGGTGTCATATCTAAGAATTCTTAGCCAAAGTCAAGGTCACAAAGATTTTCTCTTTTGTTTTCTTCTAGAATATTTATAATTTTATGATTCACCTTAGGTCAATGATCACTGTTCAATTAATTTATGTATAAGATGTGATATATGAGGCAGAGTGGATAACTTTGCCTTTAGCCTCATCTTAGGGGGAAAGCATTTAGCTTTACGTCATTAAATATGAGGTCAGATGTAGGGTTTTCATCGAAGCTTTTTCAGGCTGAGAAAGTTTCCTTCAATTCTGTTTTCTGAAACTTTTAAAAAAAATTTTGAATGAATGTTTGATTATTTTCAGTTGTATAACCAGACTTTCAATCTTGGAATAAACCACACTTGGTCATAGTGTATTATCACTTTTAAATATTGCTGGGTTTATTTACTAAAAATTTGTTAAAAGATTTTTGAGTCTATCTTCACAGGGAGTATGTTTTTTCTTTTGATGTCTTTAGTTTTGATATTAAGGTAATATTATCTTCATAAAGTGAATTGGGGAGTTTTCCTCCTCCTCCATCTTCAGAAAGAATTTGTGCAGGTTTGATATTATTTCTTCCTTAAAAGTGTAATAAATATGATCCTGGAGATTTCTGTGTGGGTAATTTTTTAATTATAAATTCAATTTCTTATAATTGAATATATATTAAATATTCAGGTTTTCTATTTCTTCTAAATAAGTTTGTAGATTTGTGTCTTTTAAGGAATTCATGCATTTAATCTAAATTCTTGAGTTAAGTGTTAGGTGGTTTTACTTATTATTTGCTGATTAGCCATTCAGTTTTTCTTATGACTTTAGTAATTTCTTCTCTTTCACTTCCAACATTAGTAATTTGTGTTACCATTCTTTTTACTCTTTATCAGTCTGGCTAAGTTCTAGCCATCTTTTAAAAGACTAGCTTTTGGTTTCATTGATTCTCTCCATTGATTGTCCACTTTTAATTTTACTAATTTCCACACATTATGATTTCCATAATTTTATTTGCCTTAGGTTTTATTTGTTTCTCTTTTCTATCTTCTTAAGATGAAGTCTAAAGCATTGACTATAGGCCTTTATTCTTTTTCTGGTGTTGTTCCATCATTTTCTGGCTTGTATAGTTTCAGACAAGAAGTCTAAGGAATTCTTATTTCTGTTTCTTTGTATGTAATCTGTATTTTGCCTCTGGCTACTTTTTAGATTTTCTCTTTCTCACTGGTTTTCAGCATTTTGATTACAATGTGCTTTTGAGTGATTTTATTTGTGGTTATCCTGCTCGGAGATTCTAACTTCTTGGATTTGCCATTTTATTGTATGCATCAAATTTGGAAAATAATTAGCCTTAATTTCTTCAAATATTTTTTGCTATACCCTTTATGGGACCCTAGTATCCATATATCAGAAAATTTTATATTGTTCTATATATCACCAAGACTCTGTTTAATTGTTTGTTTGTTATTTGTATTTCTCCCTCTGCTTTAGTTTGGATAGATGTTAAATGAGCTTGCTATGCCTTCAAGCTTCATCTTATTTTTTGTTTTAGTATCTAACCTGCTGTTAATTTCATCCAATTAATATTTCATTTGAGATATTTTGTATTCCTATGTCAAGAATTTTTGTTGGACTAGGGCTATTTTTTTCTATTTTGTATACTTCTCTTCATTGTATTCATGTTTTTGCTTAAATATTTAAACATAATTATAATAGGTTGCTATTTTAAAATCTTTGCCTGAGAATTCCATTATCTTTATCATTTCTAGGTCTCTTTCTGATGACTGACTTTTCTCTTAGTTATTCTTTACAATTTTCCTGCTTCTTTAAATATACAGTAATTTTTTTATTGGATACTGGAAATTGTGTTGTTATATTGCTGAAAATCTGGATTTTGTTTTGTTGCTTTAGAAAGTGTGGAGCTTTTTTCTTACAGCAGATGTGTTACTTACAGATCATTTTGTCCAATTGAACCCTGTTTTTAAGCATTAAAGAACAGGTCTCAAAGAGTGTTTACTCCAGCTCTTTTTCAGCCTATAACTAAGACGTAAGCCTGCTAGAGTCTTTGCTGAATGCTCTGATGATTACGAAGGACTCCCCATTCTTGATAGTTGGAGATCAAATGTCTCCTCACCTTGTTTGAGGTCTAGGAATTGTTCAGCCTGCAAACTCTCCAGTGGTTCTTCCGCCAACTTTTGAGATTTCTCCCTGTGCATGCACAGCCTAGTCTTCAGTTAAGATAAGGAAACACATGCTGATTTCTGTAGCTCTTTGTCTGTGTGGGTTCCTTCTCTTTAGAGCTCTGCACCACTACTCCTAGCCCCCTTGACCTGCCAGAATTCCAATCTCTCTATGCTCAATTCAGTAATGACACTGGGCTCTGGTTTACACCTCCCTGATCATGGGGTTTGAAAACTGCCTCCAGATAGAAAGTCATGGAGATCAATGGTGGGGCTCACCTGATTTGCTCCAGGGATCCTGGTTATGTGTTGCCTATTGTCCAATAGCTGAAAAGAGCTGTTTCATATATTTTGTTCTTTTCCATAGCAGTTTATGACAAGAAGGTATGTATGGTCTTTGTTCCTAAATATAACTGGGAGCAGAATTCCAAAGTTATCTTTTTAAAAATATAATATTTTAAAATATTCAAATTTGTCATACTCTTATTTACAACACTCCAATCATTCCTTAAGTTAAAATCCAAATTCCTTGGAAAGCTAAAAGACTTTCTAGGCTCTGACTTCTGCTGAAAACTCCAGCCTCACCTCTACCCATTCTCGCTAAATTAATGCTCTCACCTAACCAAACTTTTAGGAATTTTCCTTGAAATGATGGTAGCACAATTATGACAGCATAGCATCCTATATTTACCCCAAATATAGTACTTATCACATTTTATTGAAATTGTTGATTGTACTTTTTTTCCCAGGTAAATTGTAAGTTCTTTGAAAGAACAGTCTTGCTCACTAGTCAGTGATCTTGCATAATATCCGTTGAATGCATGAATGGAAAGAAAGAAATCAGACAGGAAGGAAAGAAACAGTTGGTTGTGGGCTGATTTAAGAACTTTCCTTCAGTGTTGTCTGGTGGACTATGATAAATACGTAACAAAATAATTAAAACCTGGAGCTTTTTATTTACTGGGTTGCTTTTGTTTGCTTCTGAAATCTGCCACAGTCATTTCAGTAGATGACTTCCATAATTTCATCTGCCCAAACACCCTCTTCTTCACTGTTCCTTCAAACCTCACTATTTCTGGCTCTCACTCCTTCTGTGCTCTAACAAAACTTGCCAGTATCACATTACCTATTAGATTTGTGGTACATTCTCATGAAAATATTTTGTTTCCAAAGCAATCTTGTAATTAAATTTGTCTTTCTGACCTTCACTCATATTTTTCAGAGGTATTAATGAACTCAGAAACTTTATAAATTAGACCACACATTTTTCTTTTTCTGCTGTCTCTGAAAGTTATAGACAAATTACAATTTGTATGTCGAAGTAGAGCTGCAAAGACTAATGAAGAGCTGTGGTATACAGAAAAATGGCCCCCAAAGCTATCCATGCCCAAATCCTGGAATCTATGACTATGTTCCCTTACGTGGTAAAGAGACTTTGCAGATGTGACCAAGGTTAAGGACTAGAGATGAGGAGATTATCTCAGATTAGGTAAATCAACTCAATTTAATCACACAAGTCCATAAAACTAGAAGAGGAGGACAAAAGAGTGGTTCAGAGAGATGAAACTGGAGAAGAGGGAGTAGAGACTCAAAGTAGGAGAGAGACTTGTCTCACCATTTGCTGGCTTGCAAGATGGAGGAAGAGGTCCAGGAGCCGAGGAATGAGGGTGGTCTCTCGAAGCTGGGAATGGCCGTCCACCAAAGAAGTAAGGAAGTTAGTATTATAATAGCAAGAAATTTAATTCTCCCAACAGCCTGATTGAGCGAATAATCAAGTCTTTGGAAAGGAATCTCACACTGCCAACATGTCGATTTTAGTCCAGTGAGACCCTATATTAGTTTTATATTGTTTCCGTAACAAATTACCACAAAGTTAGTGGCTTAAAACAGCACAAATTTATTATCTTACACTTCTGTAGGTCAGAAATCTGGTACTGGTCTCACCAGATTCAAAGCAAAGTTTTGACCTACTGAGTTTCTTTTTTTATGCTCTAGAGGAGACTCAACTTCTTGTTGTCAGCCGAGGACCATTTCTAGTTTCTAGAGGCCACAGTTTTCCTTGGCTGGTGCCTCCACCATCTCCATAGTCAGCAGTGATGATTTATCACATCTCTCTGGGGTTCTCTTCTAACTTTTCTCTTCTACTTTTAGGGACTCAGCAGATTACATTGGGCCCTCCAATAGAATCTCCTTATCTCAAGGTACTTAACATTAATCCCATCTGCAAAGTCCCTTTTGCCATGTAAGCTAAGAGAGACACAGATTCCTGTGACTAGGACATGGATATCTTTGAGGGACCCATTATTCCAGTTACCATAGACCAGTGCTGGACTTCTGACCTCCAGAACTGAAAGGTAATAAATTTGTATGGTTATAACCAATAAGTTTGTAGTAATCTGTTATGGCAACCATAAAAATCTAATACAAAAACAAATAACATTTTGATTAACATCTATAGAGGACTTTATAGTTCTAAGAGCAAGGATTACATACATATGACCTAATTTAGTTCTTGCAGTGAAGAAGCATTTTTATTATCACCATTTATAAATGAGTGAACTAATGCAGCATTTCAATGGTATGTAGATCAGGCAGGTAGGTTTTGGCATTAGTTCTGAGTTTCATATCTGTCACTGTGTCCGTTGGCAAGATATTTAACCTCTTTAACCATTAGAGTCTTATTCTATATAATGGAATCTACCTCATACATTTACCTAAGTTAACTGAGGAATTCATAATAAAAGTATTTAGCATGGTACTTTACACATAATGAGGAATCAACAAAAAATAAATATTATGTTTATGTGTGGTGACATGGTAAATAATGAATAAGATTAATCTTCCTTATCTAATGAAATGGAAAATTTTCTGGACTTTCTATTATGTTATCTTTCTTTAATTGTATAGTCAAAGAATATGTATAGAGGTCATACTAAACACAGAATAAAATGTATCCTTTTATATCACAGAAATTAAAGTATAAAAGGAAAGATAAATATTTTAAAAATTACTGATAATTAAATAAGTAATATCAAGCTTGTATATGCCACATAACATTAGTGCAGGATTTTCTTGTTAGTTTTGTTTTTTGGAAGTATGTAACATGAAGTTACTGTGCAGAGTAGTGAAAACTCAGTCAGTGTTTCTCTGAGGAGATATTGTTTAGGCAGAGATCTGAAGGATGAAAAGAAGTTCCCTGGGTGAATTGAAGGATAGTGTTTTGGGCAGCAGTAAGATCAGCTATATGAGGAGAAAGAGGCGTAAGGACCTTCTATCAGCCTACAATTCCCATCAGAAACTCAAAGCTGAAAACCATCTTTGAATGCCATTTTTAGACCAGTGACTATTCAAGGATAGTTTATGTATATTTAAGCAAGGATAGAAATTAATCAAGAAGGTTGAATTGTCCTTGGGAATTCAGGCAGAGAGGAAGCGACTCCAACATGAGATCCACCTTCAGTTTCCTCTGCAGATCTACAAGGCAGATGCATTTACTGATCTCCTACAGGGACATGAGAACTGAACTGGTCATTGCTGTTAATGCCTCATGAGTGACTTCCTTATTTTCATTTCTGGTTCCAATTGAATATCATGTTAAGACAAAGGCACCGATTCTTGAATATAGTAACCTCTCACCATGAAAACAGTATTTATCTACACCAACCTCCTTGGCAAGCCTAAACCTGTGCATCATAATACCGACTAATAAGGTTTTCTTTTTTTCTAATCCTGTGATGTATCGCATAGTGTTCTAAGCACTTTACTTGCATTAACCTGCATAATCCTCACAACACTCATACGAGTCAGGTTCTGTTATTATCCTCATACATCACAGATGAGTAAACTGAAGGTTAGATACCTTGTATACGATCACATAGCTGGTGAATGGGAGAGCTAGGATTTGAAGCCAGGCAGGCAAGTTTTAGACCCCACGTGCCTAATCACTCTCCATGGTGTAGTGCACAGAAGAGATACTTGCATGATACCAAATATGCTGGTGGATAGCAAGCTGACAGGAAATAATTACAATCATAAAATGTAAATGAAGCATTCCAAGGATATTTTAAAAGTTCAATTGCAAAGTACCATTTAGTAGTAAATGGCTATGAGACTCTAACAAAATATATTCCCTCGGAGCAGCCTTGAAAAGTGAGATGACTGTTTCTGGGCAAGTGTTCAGGAATTAAAATTACCCGGCAAAGCAGTATGAAATCATTGGCATATCATCTGAGTATGTGCATTCCAAGATCAGTAACTGAGACAGGAGTCCCCTAGAAGAGCTTTGAGAATTACTTAAGAGGTAAAATTGACAGGAAACAGTGACTGATGGATGTATAGACTGAGATAAAATGTACTGTCAAAGTTGATACCAAGGTTTCTGACTTGAGCAACTGGGTGATGGTCGAAGTGCTCACTGAGACTTAGAACACAGGAGGAGTTGCAGATATGGTTGGAAAGGTAAGTTTGCTTTTGGTGTGTTGACTTTGAGATGTCTGTGAGGCATACAAGTGGAGATGGCCAGTTGAATACGTGTGTCTAAGACTCAAGATATAGATATGGGCTAAATAGATCCATCAGGGACTTGTCAATACATAGATAGTAATGAATTGCAAATGAATGAACGAGATCCCCTGAAGGAGTGTGCTCAACGAAAGAAACAGGAGTAATAGGACAGAAACAATATTTGAGGAATGTGAAGATGTGAAAAGTTTTGAAAAAGTGAAAAAAAAATGGCCAGAGAGGTGAGAGGAAAACTAGTGAAGTATAACGGCCTAGAAATCAGGGGAAGAGAGATTTATTTTGTCAGATATTTTTCGGAAACATATTAGTACTTTGTAGAAATCTAATGCTGTGGCTAACAATTTCTCTATGGAATATAAAGTATGTTCATGGCCTTACCAAACCATAAAGCCAAATCTAGATATTGTTTAGTGGCCAATATAGAGCTCTTTCTGTCCAGTTCTTATCAGAAATCAATATGAGAGAGAGATTATAAAGCATAGCTGCACACTGTTTTCCAGATTTCTCTTTGAAGATGTGATAATAGTGTTATCATTGAAAGCTTGTGGAATTTCTTCAGCTCTCTATTTTTTGAGAAGTCCATCTATACCTGGAAGAGATTATGCACAAAGGAAAAACTATTGTATAGATTATAGATAGTACTTACCTTTTTTTCTTCAAAATTGTATTTAAAGTTTTTGTTAGTCTTTATAATCTTGAAAAGAATCTTTGATAACTGTACAGAGGCTGTTCTCACCAGTGCCATCACCTGTCACTTCAGGATGTCAGCAGGATGACACCTCTTTTTAAAGTTCTTTCTCTTCCTCACAACTCTGAAAGAGAAGTGGCAACTTCTTCGAATATAAGTGTTTACTTTAGTTTAGATTCTCTGTGCTCTATCCTTACAGGGCTTTATTAATACATTAATCAATGTATGTATTTATTTGTTCAGTTAACATTTACCAAGTGTATGATGTTTCAGGAATTGTGCTTGAGCTAGAGACACAGAGAAGAACAAAACAGGAACCGTTGCTGCACTCATGGAGAATGGCAAAATCTGTGACAAGAAAAGAGCTGCCATATCACAATGTGTTTCTGTCTCACCAACATTTATAATTGATACCCTGAGAGATAAAAGCATTGCACAATGTTTTTATAACTTATCTAGATTTAGAATGAGTACCTTAGGATAGTACATATCCCCCATAAATATTGTAGTCTTGGCTTTGGTAATACTCCCCATCCACGCCTTAGCTCCCTACATCCCTTCAGCCTTGGTCTTTCTCCTCTACTTTTGGGACTAAGTTGAGTTACATTGCATGAACTGAATTGTCCTCTGCATTTTAATGTACTATATCCACATTCTCTCTCCTTGTTAGAAGAGTAATGGGAATAGAGGGAAAGCCAGACAAGTGTCTAAAGACAAGATTGGTTTCTTTGGGTTCAAAACTAAAGTAAAGAATTACTATATAAAGCGCAAAAAAGTCCAAAGAGGCAACCGAGCAAATTACAGACAACTAGTGAACTCCAGGGTTTAAATCCTTGGCAAAGCAACCAGAAGTTTCAAATCTGGAATTCAAGTCTAGTAAGATAAGTCTGAGAACAGAGCAAGGATTAGTTCAGGATGGAAACCGAACTATTTGTGTAAGAACAAGAGAATACTCAGAGCTCGCCTTTTGCACTAGCTGATGTATGGTGAATGGAATATATAACAGGCTGACTTAAAGTACCAGGAATCCGGTAGGGAAATTAAGATGTTGACCATGCGTTTATGCTTTGTTTTTCCTCAGTGTCTTTATATTAGTGTTATATTACTGATAGCTAGTGTTGGCAATGGCATCCATTCACTGCCTCTGTAGCTACTGATTTATGCAATGCATCCATATTTACCAGTAATTCTGATAGTTGTAAATAAGGACATTGTTCAGTGGTGGGGTTGAAGAGGAATCCCTCAATACGGTTATGTAGGTTGTGCAGTGAAACATTCAATAGATGTGAATGATGCTCTCTCTAGTTGAGTGATGTCCTGGTCCTGATGTTGGTGACATTTTGTCATACGGCTTCTTGTAGTTGCTCTGAATTTTTCAGAGTCTTCCATTTAGCTATTTAGGAGAGAAAAAAAAAATACTAGCTTCTTCTTTAAGAAACCTATTGCTTCCCTCTTTTCATTATTCACTTTGTTTCCTGGTATGCATACAAATTAATGTGTTTCTTTCTATCCTCCGTACTTTAAAAGACTGTTCATAGTTTTGTAATGTTTAAATAGCAAAAACGATAACACTTATACTCATACACACTATATTTAATGGTTTATTTAAGAAGTAGACAATAGTTGATTATTCAAACAGGTTATAATGTATGCTTGTTATCAAAAGAAAGCATTTTGGGGGATATAATTTCTTAAAATTATGTCAGAACACAAAAATAGGAATAGCCAAAAATATTTTAATATAGTTAGATCCTAACAAATTTGTTTTTACAAAGTTGTACAATAGTATACCTTTTCACTTGTAATTGGCTTCACTTTGTACAGCCCAACTGGGATATTTAATTCTGATATGATGTATCAATTCTCCTCATATTTAATTTCCATTTAATATTGCCTTTAATTTATAATTCAAGTTTTACTTTAAAAATTCTTGGATGTGAATAAAGATTTTGTCTTCCCTATCTTTTTTTTTTTTCAGGGAGAGATTTGCCCTGAGCTAACATCTGTTGCCAATCTCACTCTTTTTTTTTTCCCCTCCCTGAAGCCCCGTTACATGGTTGTATTTCCTACTTGTAAGTTATTCTAGTTCTTCTATGTGGGATGCCACCACAGCATGGCTACTGACAGATGGGTGGTGTGATTCTGCGACCAGGAAGTGAACCGTGGCCACCTAAGCAGTGAGTGCTGAACTTTAACCTCTAGGCCATGAGGGCTAGCTCCTCTGTATTTTTCAATAGTTTTCACAGACACGTTTACCTGGATTATCTTTATTGTAAGGGTGAAATTAAGAGCAAAAGAAGGGAACAATGGAAAATCAGTATTATATTTGTGTATTAGAATCAAAGCAGGCCACAAGTGTGAGCTAAGAAAATGATTGTAAAATCAGATTTTAAGAATATGGACTTTGAAGACAACTGTTGCTTTTGTCAGCTTACCTCTGTATACCTGAAATAGCATATCAGCCAACCACCATGTTGGAAGTATAGCTCTCTCCTGTCTAGGATGTGTGATCAGCCAAATAAATGGAGAGGTGACTTAATCATATTCTAAACATTCCAGGTTTCCATTAACAAAGTTACAGTTACCTGGAGGGCAGATAGTGTGGCAATTGATGTAGACTCAGAGAATCTACAGAAAAAAAAAATTGTTTTAATTGAGATGGATCTTAGATTTGGAGCACCACAACTAAATTTCATTTTGTTTTATTCAGATAAAATTGAATCTTCTTACTAGATTTCTAACTTCTGCATTACAATAGTTTTGGCAACAGAGTAAGATGAAAGCAGCAAATAAGACTGGTTTTTGAAAACACATCATTTAATGGAATTGTTTCATTTTCCAATTCTCTTTGGTATGCATTGAAATGTGATTTTTCAAGGCCTGTGCAATGAAGGAGAAGGGTCCCCCTCTTGAAATTCTCATAGGTCCATTCTTCCTTTGCCATATCTCTGATAGTCAATATCCTTCCTGCCCAATGATTCTCTGCTTTCAAATAAATAAAAATTCTATTATTTCAGAAAGTAGTCCCTTTTCCCAAATCTCATTCATTTAGAGACATTCTTTCATCTGTGATTTTCCTTACATTTTTAATCTACTGTTATTTTTAGTCAAATAGAATGTTTTCCTTGGAATATTAACAATTAAAGATAATTTAGTTTGTTTTTATGACCACTTAACTCTTAGTTTGAGTCATAAAGTTTTTTTCTGAGGTTTATTGGGTAGGTTATATATTGTATATAATGTATCTCTCTTGGAAACATTAATAACTTTGGAAACTGAAATGCAGCAATGGTTTAATATATCTTTACGCTCTTCTCAAGCCATCTGACTTGAAACCTTGAGAACGAGTATGAGATTTCCCCAAAAGAAAAGTAACATTTAGTTAGGTTAAGTGTCAAATTGCTAGCTTACGCTGTATAAAAGTCAATATGTACCAAGTCATAATAGTGAATTTCATCTACAGTGCTAGGAGGTTGTTGAACTCAATTACAGAAATGTGCAGAGCTCTATTTGATGTGTGACGAGGTTAGGAGACCACAATCAATTAAAAAGAACACATGTATATCCTGTTCTGGGGAAACTGTTGTTATAGTATCCTTGTTCAGTTTCTGCTTTTTTCTCTGACTTTTCCTCTGAACAGAAGAGAACAAAGGGTTTAATAATTCCCCAGTTTCATGTGGAATTGTTTTGTCTGCAATATCTAATAGGAAGACGTGAGATTGTTGTTTTACTTGAATGAAGCCTCAGGCAGCTACAATTAAACATGCTATAACTTTTATTCTTGTAGCAAAACCGTTTGAAAATGGACAATATTTGGACATTTATGGAATTACAAGGGACCAGGCTGGAGAATATGAATGCAGTGCGGAAAATGATGTGTCATTCCCAGACGTGAAAAAAGTCAAAATTGTCGTAAACTGTAAGTCCCGTCACCTTTTATCAACATAACTTCAGAGAAAAGAGAAAACATCTGAAAAATTCTGTCTGAAATTTGTGTGGCTGTTTTTTAAGCGGTGGTTTATTGATAAAGACCACCTACTGACAACGAAAATGTGTATATGTTAGAATAGTGTTCAACTGTTTTATGTAACATCAGTTGTCCCAAGTAATCCCACGGAAATTCAGTATGATGTACAGATGGAAATGTTTCCAATAGCTTCCTACTCCCTGGCATTCTAAACTATGGTATCCTTATCTCAAAAGCACTGTAAACACATGATGTTTTCTTCATTCTCATGGGTTTCACCTGGAGTGTATTCCCACTAAATTTAAGTGTGAAGTTCCCAGTCAAACCTGATGGAAATGAAGTGTGCTATTCTGCACTCAAAGATGAGATCAGTTGCTATGATGCTCCTTTTACTTGGTCATTTAACCATATTTAATTTGGAAAATATTGAGAAAATGAAGAAATAATTTTCCCTGAGCGTCGTTATTAAAAAGTTAGTATATTAAGAGAACTGCAGAACCATTAATGACATTATGTTACACCTTTTCTCTAAATGCATCCCAAACACTGATGTAAGATATGTTTTCATTAACATCCTATTTTACATCTTGTGATCTCAATAGCAATGACTGCAGTAGTCTGTACTTTTCAAAAATATCCCTTAGTCTTTCAAAAATTTTCATATTGTTTATCTTATCCAAATAAAATACTTTTGGGATAATAATATTTTACCAAAAGTGTTTATAAGCTACAGCTTCTAATTTTTTTGGTTCCATTTATACATCTTTGCATATATGGCCATTGTTAATAATGCATATGTAGTATTATCCCATAGATCAGAAGAAATTGTTCCAAACAGATCCCAAAATGCTAAAACTAAGCAGTTTTCTCACATTACTATGAATCTTTCAGTTTCACAGCCAAAAAAAAATAACTATCAGAACACTCCTGGCAGTTGAGGGTCTGCCAGGGCAAGTCGCTGCCGTCCACTAACATTTATCAGTGACTAATTTATACATCTGGGGTTGAACTATCTATGAGACTGAGCAGATGTGCAGAGTACCAGATCAGGAGGCAGTTTCTGGAGCAGAGTTTCTCATATAGTGTTTTGGATATAAACTTCAGCAGATTCACCCACGAAGCTTATTGAAAATGGGAGATTTCTGTGCTGCACGTCAGCCCTATTGAATCAAAATCCTTGAGGTATATGGCCTAGAAATATGCGTTTTTGGTAAGTTTTCATTGATTCTCAGGACTCCTGATGCAGATGGTTCTGCTCATCCTTTGGAACTCTCTGAAATAAGCAAGTAAAAATTCCTGCTCATTTCATCATGAACCATCCGGATCTCAACATGAGTCTGCTGATTTTATTGTTGAGGGGCTTGGTAAGGGAGATGAAAAATTGGACAACTAAACAAGTGATTTTTTTAGCAGTGAGCACTAAGAAATGAAAAGGCAGTCAAACTGTCAATGAGCAAGGTGCCCAGCCTGGCAATGCTGCCCACTCTCAAACCCCAGACCCAGCAGCCCTAAGATGATGTCTCTGATGGGGTAGACTTGAAAACTCAGCTGCTGTATGGATTCTCAGGAGCTCATACTCCACGTATAATCCACCCTTCCCTTTGTATTCACACACTCTTTTTTATCCTTTTTATCCCTCTGCCTTTAGTTCATTGTCATATTACTCAATCAGGTTCTATTTTTTCCTGGACAAGTGGGAGGGACCTTAGACTGAGAAAGGCCAAATAGGGAGGAAGAAACTTGGAGAGAAACTGAATTGGAAGAAAATTTAGATGACCAACCAAATGAGTCATCATCCACAGGATCTGGATGGAGAAGAGAATCCATATATAAAGCAGAAAGACAGAAACTAGAGAAACAAGACATCAAGAACTGTGAAGGATCTGCCACTTTCATGGATGCTGGCAGAAGACAGAGACAAAAGGCAGTTTATTAGTCATAGCAATAGCAGTAGCCAGAGTATTGTCGTTTTCCTGCATCAGTTCCCCAAGCCCCAATTACTGCAGGGTGATACGAGGAGGGCTAAGTGACATCTACACACACAGTGCATTTATGTCATAACTGAGGCTCCCTGAGCTTAAGAAACTCAATTTTTTTTAATAATGGCAGCAAGCAAACTTGCCCTTGGCTGCAAGGGGAGAAATTATCTTTATTATTCTGGACTGTAAACAAACTTGCCCTTTGCTCCATAGGGAGAACCACTTCTTCTGTCTTCCAAGACTGTTCGCTATACAAACATTTTTCAAAAACATGGTGAGAAACGAAAGCTGTCAGTGCCTCTGCTCGCAAAGATATGCAGAAACACAACAGACCCATGGAGAACTGTCTTCCAACACAGGATGGGAGCAGGGAAGTTTGAAGCAGAGCCTAGAGACATCCCATCAGCTGAGAAGGGGGCTTCAGGGCCTTTTGTGGGGTGTCAGACATCTAAGAATAAGTAGGAAGGAAGACTTTGTTACCAACTTTAACTTAAGAAGGGAAATAGGAAGGAAAAAGGGGAAAGTAAAAAAAAAAAATTGAGGTACTTTTAAAGTCATAACACAGACTATCTTTTTTGAGAACTAATTTCAAAGTACAGTCATAAGTGAAAATATCGGTTTCAACACAATATTAACATAGCTCACATTTAAAAGATGGACCTAGGAGGGTTTTTGCAGTTATTTTAGAAAATGATTTTGTTTTCTACTCCTCCCCAAATTATACCTTTGATATTTTCTATTTTCTTAAATGTTCTGTGAAGAATTACGTTTAATACTGATTGAAGAATCACATTCACGTCTTTTGAATCAGTATTTTATGTAAAAGATGAGTTTTGCTCAGACTTCTGGTCAAGACGTAAATTCTGCCTTAGGCCGGAATAGCTACGTCACACATATACCAGTGAAATCTAAGCTGTTTAGGTATGTGAGTGTGAGTATGTGTGTATGCTCCTGGTTATGAGGAAGTGTGGAAAGTGTTAATTTTGTGAATTTGGCCCTTTAAAACTCAAAAATTGAGCACTCTCTATAGATTTTACTGGGGTGATTTCCCAAAGGAAATTAGCCAAAGCTTACTGAACAAACTTTAGTTTGTCAAATCCCCAAATTGAGTACAATGGTCCATGTCATTGGCATGGAACCGCACATCCCCTGAGGACCAGAAGATTCCCTGAAGATAGAATCGTGCCAGGTTCAACGCGGCCTTTCTTTTCATTGTTATTAATCAATAGTGATGGTGCATATAGAATTGCAGTAACTTTATGAGTTATAATTTCAAGAGAAACTGTCCCATTTCCCAAATGGGGTTCAAGATGAAATGTGATAAATTTTCATAAGCTCTGGTAGATTCAGTTATACAGTAAGTCAACTTGAGGAGACTTAGGTTCCCCATCAGTTAGAAATGTTTAAGGTTTTAATATTCATCTACCACATCACCATATTCATTATATAAATATATACATATATGTATAAAATACATACCATACATAACATCATATTTGACACATGCTTTGTACTTATAGCACTTTGTTGTGGATTTCTATTCAATTTTATTCATCAGCAGTTTAGTGAAATGATTGGTATAATTGACTTATTTTATATAGTTTGGGCTAGTTGGTTGAATAAATCAGTTTATTTGAGTTATTTACAGGAAGTTTTGCTACAGGTAGGAAGAAATTTGTAGGCTAGTTAGATTCTATGCGAAGGCTTCTTTCTTAGTAGGGAGATTTTGTAGGTGATTATTCTTGTCTTTATCTGTACTTACTTTTATTATTTTATATATATATATAAATTTCTTTATATAAGTATACACACATACCTACACTCATATATAAATATATATATATTTCTTGTCAAATTGAAAAACAAACTAAAATAATAAAACTAAAATAATAAAAAGGAATCATGACAGTTATCATAACCAAAACTTGAGAAATTAATACACATACATAAACGTAACAAAAGAGAAAAAAATTTGAGGCCAGTTGATTAGGTAAGCCAGAGGGAGCCAGTGGATTAGAGTTGGACAGATTCTCTGTTTTTTTTGCATTTGTATTCCATCCATAGAAGTGGCCTAGAGGATACCAGTCTCATAATTTTTATAGTTAATTAGAAAATGGAAGAATGAATGAGTTCCAGACAGCCCATGGGTTCAACTGAATTGAGAAAAACAGGAACCCACGAAGGTCTCATTAGGAAAGGAGAAACCAGAGTCTAGAAAATCAGCAAAGTTGACTCACTGAAAGAAAAATCTAGAATCTGGAAAATTTAGAAAGTTTCATGGGCTAAGCAAGTAATGTAGATGTCTATAGGGAGGTAGAACCCAGAACCAGCAGAGCCTGCAAGACCTAGCCCTTCAAAATGAACCCTGCCAGTAAAAGGCAGGGGGTTCTCAGAGCTGATGACAGAGGCTGTCTGCTCTCCACCGATTTATATGTATTCTTCCAGTGAGGAGTAACTGTTTTGGAAATGTAGGCCTTATAGTCAGATATAACTTGTTTGAACTGCTGTTGTGTAGTTTACTGGGCTTTGAGACCTTGGGGAACCACTTTACCTTTCTGAGTCCAATTCTGTAAATTTAGGGCAATAACGCATAATTTTCAGGGTTTCGGTAAGGATTAAATGAGATGATACATATAGCATCTATCATAGTGCCTGGCTCACTGTAGGTAACTGAAAAAAATCTCTCTCTCCCAGGACAATAAGTAAATGGTATGTTGACTAATGTACTTCCAATACCATATTTTTAACCAAATTTTTCAGGTGGATTCAATACAGATAACCTGACATTTATATAGTGCTTCAAGCCAGAGAGTGGAAGCGCTAATTCTATTTATTTTAAAGATAAGAAAATTGAGGTTCAAGGAGATTAAAACAATTAATAGTGTTCTTGATTTTCAAGAACAAAACAGACGAGAATAAGGGAAGTTATGAATTAACCAGATAAAATATAGAGTCAACTAGATTAAGGTAAAAAAATGTGTAGACATTATTTCCATTTTCAGTCATGACAGTCAGATTGATTGATTTATATATTTTGCACACAAAATTTCCAGTAAAATAGAATTGAGTAATTCTTCCTGTGGTCAAACAGTAAAGATGTTTTTGGATGCACCGTGAACTAAGTTTTTATCCAATAAATCATAAGCACATATTTGTGCGTTATTTTGCATCTGATACATATTCATTTATGCAAATGTGTACTTTATCTTCCAAAATAACTAGCTCCAAACATGCGGAATAGAATGTACCAATTAGTATAACTTAGTACAATTGTATCAAAGCCTGGAATGAGGAGCCACTGGGGAGAGGGAAGAGGAGAAGGATTCTAGGGAAATGACCAGTTTTCTTAGGTTATTCATAAAGTTTTCTCCAAAACCTTGAGCGAGGTAGGCAGACATTTCAGACTTAATACAAGAAGAAATTGCAGATGACATGTATGTAGCACCTTAAATAAGGAGAAAATCCTAGTATTCAGAGGTGGAATGGAGCAAAGATACTATCATGGAACCAGAAGATAAATGAGTGTTAATGTGAATTCATAATTATCACCTTAGCTTTTATTTCTGGCTCCATTTTATGCCTCTACCTTTCTTTTCCATTTACCTCATCTTTCACAACTGCTTATAATTTAGGCTACTCTCCTTTATTTTGTATTTCCTTATAAGATAATTAACACTTATTTGGAACAAGGCATAAACAACACATATTGTCTTCTAAATAAAGTACTTTTTTGTATGCCATGTCTAGAGTAATAATGAAGCACTTCAGTAAATCTACAGTGATATGTATTTACCTCTTTACTTACTGCTTACCATGAGACTATCAAGGTCTTGGGGCCTGGAATACTGTCTTCAAGAATTTCACCATCTAGGAAACAAAAAAGACAAAGAAACACACAGTTATAGTACAGTGTGGCAAGTGCTTTGATAAACCAATCATAAGGTGCTATGAGGCACCAAACACAGCCTTGGGGTATTATGGAAGGCTTCTAAGAGACCTTGACCCTGAGGATGTCTGAAGGACAAAAGTGAATTTGACAGATTTTTTTTTTGAAAAAAGGAAAGAGCGGTCTCTCAAACAGAAGCATCAGCCTTTGCTTAGTCCCATAGGAGTCAGGGGACAAGGCACTGCTTGATCTGTCCAGCTGCAGTCAGCTGGAGGAGACCAGAAAGGGAAACAGGAAGGAGGGTGGGTAAACGGAGGAAGGTGGGGCCAGAGTCTAAGGGAGATCATGAATTTTCATAGGCAGACATGAATCTAGCATTTCATAATCAAAGAAGAATAACTTTGAGATGATAGAACTATTCAGAGATACGTCTGAATATTAAAGAAATGTATTTAAATATTTTTATTTCCTATATCCATGGAGTACACGTTGGAGATTTCTGTTTTGTCAAGGCAAGGGCAAAGGAAAGGATTAAAATGATCATATTGGGAACAACAACTCCAGCTAAAAGAGTTATGAGGAACTAAGAAATTTGAAGGAAAATCCCAACAGCTATTGAACATTGAATATTAGAAACATATAGATAATCACCCAGAACACATTTCTAAGTAAAACATTTCCCTTCAATACAACAGCAAAGAATCTAAGAATTAAATGTTTTCATTTCACCTTGGGACTTTCATAGTATAAAAAGTTCAGATTTAATTCTATGGTTTATATAATACCTCAGTTGAAGTAGAACTGTGTTATTAAACAAGCAGTTAAGGAATACATGATTTCTTCTATTGAGGGAGTCATACTCGGTCCTTTGTTTTAAAGCTTAGCATATACTTCAATTAATAACTAGTGTGCCACGGCTATTTCTACTCAACGTCTGCTGCCCAATTGAACTTAAATGTATTCTCCCACACTTTTATCTAGGTTTTGGGAGGAGTTTTGGTGTTAACGGTCTATGAGTGGTCCTTTATCCTTTTGTTCATGGAAAATCAGAATGCATCTGTAGTCACCAAATGTACATATATTTATTCCTCTTTTTTTCTGAAAGCGAAAGATGAAAAAATTTCCTTGCTTTCATACATGAGCAATACTTTTTGCTAGATGAGAGTCTGTTTATTTTGTTGTGTTTATAGTTCTTTCTAGGTTGACATTTATCATTTCAGAAAAAAAGATAGAAAGTAATAGGTATAATAGAGTTTGACCATCAGCGAGCAGTAAGAAAGCAATTTCTAACAGGGTGGAAATGCTCTAGGTTGAAAATGAGTCCATGCCAAACGGAAGAAAAGTGGCGGTCAGGAAACAAAGAACAAATAAATCTGTCCCCCACTTGTCTGTGTGCTTCTCTGCTGGTGTTCTCTGGATTCATGCTCCAGTAAGAGGCTGAAGGATCAAACGCTGAAAACTGCAGGCTGACTTCCTCTGAACATATTCCTCAAACTGATCTTGAAAGTTCAAACCTTTCGCAAACATGCATATTCAGTGTCCAACTTTATCAGCATATTCACAGTAAGCAGGTATACCAAGAAAAATAATTTGTGGATTTGAATTATTTTTAACTGAACACTTAAGAGCCATTCATAGAATGGGAGCAACACTGAATTAACCTTCTTGGGTCTTTTCCATATCATCATGATTAAACTTCAAAGGAATTGTCAGTATTTTTATGTATGCTATTGCACATATTTGTGTGTTTTGTATACACGTATGTGTGAAAGAAGTGAATGTGGAGCAATTAGGGGAAAACTGCAATAGAAATACTATAAATAAAGGCAGGATGTAGAGAGTTGTGGGAGATAAGTTTGGAACAAAAGGGACCCAATGTGGGGAAGCTTCTTTTGTACTTTCGAACTTACTTCGCCTGTCCTCGCTCGCGCCTTCCTTTATCTTTGTATTCATTCTTTCATTCTCTCTTTCTTGATCATCATCATTAGTACATTACTACTCTTTTCTCATCATCTTTTTTGTTGTTTCCTCCCTTCCGCTTCCTCTTATTTCTACACACATGTGTGAATACTAAACCAATTTTTGAAAGACATATAATGAGAGTTAACAATGAATTTTATTGTCAACTTGGAAAATTTTTGAATAGACAGATTCCTTGTTAACTGTAACCACTCCCCAAATATAGAGTTATTAAGTCTATATTATGTTTACTAATAAATGGTAAATTTTTTGAAAATTTACTAGGTGATTATAGTAAACATGCATATTTGGAGATTACAAGATAATGAGTGTGACAGAGAAAAGCAGAAGATCTGTATTCTATTTTTAATTCAGCTACTGAACTAATTAGACAACTTTGGACAAAGAATTTAAACTCCGAGGCATTAACTCCTCCATTCATAACTTCTCCGCGGACCCCCTAATTCTGAGATTCTGATGTGTTTCTCTGATCCACGTATCTAAGATTTTTAGGGACTGCAAAGATTCAACTCCCAGCAGGCAGGAAGCAAAGGTTTAAAGCAACTGTCTGGCTTCAGTGTCAAATGATTCTAGATAATCTCATTCTTTTGCCTTGTGAATTCTTTGAGAAGTTATTAAGGATGATAATTTTGTTCTCTCATGGATTGTTGACACATTTGAGTAAAGTTTTTTGTTTTTTCTTTAAAAGTATAACTTCATGGAAAGAATAAGTACAACAATGGAGCAATAAGTTTCAGAGAATTTGAAAGTAGGGATGCTGTCTATGCAGTGGAGTGTGACAGAGGGTAACAAAACAGGATTTGGAATCAGATAAACATGATGTATAACCTCAACTCAGTCACTTATTAACTATGGAGTATTGGGGAAGAAAGTTAGCCTCTCAGGGGCTCAGTTTCCTTACTTAAAAAACTGGAGCTAACTATATCCACCATGAAGATTTCTTCTGAGGATTAAGTGTCACATTATACGTACAACGGAGTGACTAGCACAAGGCAAACGACTTTCCATACCATATGTATGCGTACACAGCATTCACCACGTGACCCTGTTTGTTTATATGCCATCTTCCTCTGTA
Source organism: Equus quagga (assembly GCF_021613505.1). NCBI lineage: Eukaryota > Metazoa > Chordata > Mammalia > Perissodactyla > Equidae > Equus > Equus quagga. Next base: position 9,521,061 of record NC_060284.1, on the reverse strand, counting down.
GTCTGTGAGCTCTTTGAAGAGGGAGGCCCTTCTGCCTCCCCTTCGTGCTTCAGGCCATGTGCACCATGGTCATGAGGACAGGCTGTGGAGCTGGTCACCCTGGCTTTGTATCTGACTTTGCTGTTTACCACTATGTGAACTTGGTCAAATTATTGAGCTTTGTGTGTGTCAGTTTCTTCAACTACTCAGTGCGGGGTATGAGAATTAACTCAGTTAACACATAAAAAGGCTTAGTGTGCATTATTATTACTCCAAATACCTAGCACAGTGTATGGTAATAAATGTCTACTGGTTGAATAAATAAATAAATGTAAAATAAGTGCTCTTGGAATTTGACAGTTGGTGATGATTGTAAAATCACCCAAATTCCTTCATCTTATGAAAGTTTGCATTCAGGTTCAGATAGCTTTGGAAATTAGATCATAGAGTTCACAGAAGTACTTGGAATGGAATCCTGAAATCTTGATTCTAGGTCTGAGGCTATTTCATTATACCAGCCTGCCTCTGTGTAAATCAAAAATAGAATTTAATTATTTTCCGTAAACTGTGTAAACTCCAGAGACTTTTAGGAAGATAGTGTGGTCTGAAGGGTAAGGAGACAGGATCACTGTGTGTAATGAGGGGAAGATTTGAGTAACCAGAATATGCACAGGTGCTAGCTGTCAGAAGGGCTGACACTGAAATTAAGTGAAGAACCAAGAAAATTAGAATTCGCAGTGAATACATAAAACAATCACGATAAATAATCCTTGGGAATGATGCTCACTCAAAATAGGTTTGTTCACATGTTGTCTGAAATAAGAGCTTTTGTTTAAGAGGGAACATATGAAGTCTCAGCATCATGCGGCCACTGCTACTCAGTAAACTTAACAGCAGTGCAAAAGACCAAACAAATAAAAACAAAACCAAAAACGAAAAAATGCCTGCTGGGCTGGGGGCGTTGAACAGTTATGGTTTTCATAGGTACAATGAATGATGGTAAGATACTATTTAGAACGCTCTGTGTGTGTTCTGCGTTTAAGATTCACTACTCTGCTCTTATTGCCATGAGGTCATAGTTCATTCAGTTTGTCATATCTTATGCCCACTCCCCAGGTGATTCAGAGTTAGAGTTAGGAATTTGGATAAAATTTCCAAGTTTTTAAATAATATAATGAGATGCATTAGCTTACTGCATATTAAATTTTTTTCTGCAATAAATCATACTTTGACCTAGTCTAAGCAAATCAGTGTTCTGTAGCCTAGCACAGATGTTGAGAGTGTTCCCGCATTTAGTGCCACCAGCTAGCGTACATTTACATGACAGGATGGAGGAGGTGTGTCAGTAATTTGCTGAAGTTCACACATGCAACATTTGCTAATGCTGTCTCACACTTGTGAGCGTATTCATTTGGCAGACCCTTCTGTTTTTCTCTGGGGACGTCAAAAGGACTTTGAAGCTCAGTGCAATTCACGTGCAGATCCAGTCTTTGCTAAAGCCTCTTGTGAGCTGTCCCACACAGCCAAACAGGAAATAGATGAATCTGATAATGTGTGAATTCTTTAGGAGTCAAGTTGTATAACTCCGACGGAGTCCAGAATCCTGATAGAATTTTCTAGATAATTCAATGTGGTAGAGATTCAAGTTGTTTCTCAAAATCTATCTTTATCTCTTTCTTGCCCCCACTGCTGGGACTACAGTTTCTAGCCCGTTTAGGGGTGAGTTTTGGCCCTGTGACTGAGTTCCAGTGAACGAAAGGTGAGCAGAAATGACATCGGCCACTTCCAGGCTTGGCCTATAAAAACTTCCCATGCACACTTCTAGTTTGTTTCCCTTCTGGCTAACTGGGTTAGTAATCTCCAGGGTGACCTTGAAAGCTAAATGTTGAAGAGAACAAAGCTACCATTATCTGGAGCCCTGAGTGATTGTACCGTGAATACTCCTACCCCCCCAACCTAATCTCACTCCTAACCTTTCACTGATCTGGAACATAATAGACTAGCAGGTTAGCGAGAACTAACCTTGTTTTTCATTGACTCATTGCATGTTCAGATCTGTTTGCTATCATCGCTTAGCCTCTCCTGACTAATACAATAAGGCTCAAATCCTCTGTGTAGAATAAAAATTTTTATCTCGTATCTTTCTTTAAAAATCTAATCCAGAAGCAATGATGAAAATTTCCTGAGAAGAATAAGGAGATAATGGATCTCTCTTTCCTCCAAGGTGAAGAATAGCCTACTGGATTTATATTTGCAAATTTTGTCAACCATGGTGAAAAAAACTAATCTATGAATATCATGCCTTTGAGGTTCCATATGATTTTGCTCAAAAATCAAATTGGATTCAAAATTGCATCTGGTCATCAACCTCTGACATAAACTTTCCTGACAAAATATGACTTAAAGACAGAAAAAGGAACAGTGATTGCAAAACCTCCAAAACCTACAACTGACGCAAAGCCAGTATTCAGAAGAAATTTCCACAAAGTGAAAGGCTAAGGGAGTTAGAATACAACAAAAACACAGTGTTATACCTATCTTAGCCTCATGGAAGAAACAGCCTTGCCTTCCTGAAAGAAAATAGAGAACTTTATTTCTCTCTCTGAGCTTCTGTTTATTGGCTCAGAAACTTCCAGACTGTACCAAAGACAAAGCTGCACAATCTCCCCTCTGTTTGCAGCTTTTGAAGGCAGTCGGAGAATTATTCCCTTGCTTTCACTCTGCCCTCCTTTATCCACTGGTCCATTGTGTTTCATGGGGTATGTTTTCACAATTTAAAACTTCATATATGGGAAGAAAGATATCAGAAGAGTACTGGAACAAGACCGTGTTGGGGATTGTAGCTTTCCATTGGTTCCAAGCATTAGAGAGTCAGGGACGAGCAGTAGGAGAGGAAATCAAGTGGAGCCTGTCAATTGTATGAATACATTCTGCTAGACACGGGAAAGGGGAGATGACTGCGACCATGGACATGCTCTGCCCTTTGGCCTTAGAAATGCATCCAGGCAGCAATCAGGAGACAGTGAGTGGGGTATTTACAAGCTACATACCTATGTGCTGAGAAGCATCAGGTCAAATCAGAACTCCACACAGTAAGAGATAAAGGAGTAGAGGGATCTAAGCAAACATGCAAATAGACACTAGAACAAGAAAAAAAGAGCACCTTTAAAGAAAAATTGAAGATGAATATATTATTTAAAGATTAGCTATGACAAAAGGGAGAAAATGTTAGAAAACTTTTTAAATATACTTAATATGAAACAAAAAGACATTTCCTCCACCAAAGTGATATTGCAAAACCATGAAGAGAGAATAGGCTGAGATGAAGGGACAGAAGGAAAAACAATGAGGTGCATTATAAAGATGAGCAGTTGTGACTCAAAGAAAGCTGGTGACCTGTTCCTTCCTTCCATCAACCATACTGGATGTGTAGAAAAGCCTCTCCCAGTATAAAAACTCCTAAAATTGCTAGAAGCTACATAGAACATGAAAGTATGTCTGTTACAGCATGGCTAAGCTTGTGGCAATATAAGAAAAACAAATTGGAAGCTTAAAACTACCAAAAAATGCTATTCCTTTGGGCAAGGGGCCCTGATCAGCTGTTCCCTGGAGGTGTGGAATCTGGTTTTAACTTGACAGTCTTGGGAGGCTGTAGACAAAAGCTGGGCCCCTTTTGGTATGGGATTTCACATTATTGACACTCCCTTGTCATAAAGATGGGGCAAGGAAAGGGTGACACACTCAGGGGTGAAACACAACACAAACAAAAGCTCATCCTGCTATGCCTATCCCCATCTTGCTGCAGGGTGATGGGGCAAGGGAGGAGGTTAAGGGAAAGAAAACTATTCTCTGAGATTCTCAATCACAAGTTCACTTATATAGATTCGGGGCTGGATTAACACTCCCTGTGGAGTCTAAGAAACACCAGGGAGAAAATTTAAAGTGGTTCCAGGGTGACTGGCTGCTTGGATACCTGGCAGAAGTAAAAACAGTATTCTCTGTAGAAAACATTTTCAACACAGGCCTCAAGAATTTTCCATAAGTGGTGTTCAAGAAACACGTGTTCTCAATCAAAAATATAGTGCACAAAAGAGAAGGCAAGCCACCAGCGGAAAAACAAACTGCAAAATAGTATAGAAATATTGGAAATACCCTGAATGAATATGAACAACATGTTAATCTGTTTAAAGAAATAAAAAAGGAGCTACAGTATGATGAAAGAATATGATACTATCCTAATTGATCAAATAATTTGTGTGTGTGTGTGTGTGTGTGTGTGTCTGAGGAAGACGGTCCCTGAGCTAACATCTGTGCCAGTCTTCCTCTACTTTGTGTAGGGGATGCCGTCACAGCATGGCTTGATGAGCAATGTATAGCTCCACGCCTGGGATCCGAACCTGTGAACCGCCAAAGTGGAGCATGCAAACTTAACCACTAGGCCACCAGGCTGGCCCTGATGATCAAACAAGTTTTTTAGAAATCTCTTACCAAGCTAGAAATACAGTTGGTCCTCCTTATCTGTGAGCTCTGCATCTGCAGATTCCACCAACCGTGGATCAAAAGGCCTATGATGGTTGTGTCTGTACTGAACATGCACAGACTTTTCTTCCTGTCATTATTCCCTAATCAAGGCAGTATGTCAACTACTAACATAGGATTTACATATTAAGTATTAGAAATAGCCTAGAGATTATTTAAAGTATACAGGAGAATGTGTGTAGGTTGTATGCAAGCACTATGTTGTTTTATATAAGGGACTTGAACATCCACAGATTTTAGCCTCTGCATGGGTCTTGGAACTGATCCCCTGTGGAAACCAAGGGACGACTGTATATTTAGCTGACAAAGGGGATCTATAAAAAGATACAGCAAATGCCATACACGTGGATGAAAAGTAAATACATTTCCTTTAAAATCAGCTAAGACAAAGATGATCTCTTTCATTACATTTCCTAACCAGGCCAGGACAATAAAACCAGGAAAAATTAGAGATAAATGTATTTGAAAAGCAGAATTAAAACTGCCATTATTCCAAGATGATGTGATTGCCTATATATGAAATCCAGAAGGATTTACAGATAAATTAATAGAATAAATAAGATTTTATTATGATTAACAGCTATAAAATCAATATATCAAATTAAATTATATTACTATAAACCACCAGAAAGAGCAAGTCCAATCGAGAAAAATAATATTACTTAGACTATCAACAAAACATAAATATATTGAGGATAAATCTAACAAAATATGCATATAAAGTTATTTAAATACAGTAAAGAAGATCTAATTAAATGGAGACATATAACATACTCAGTGATATTTTAGAAATGTTTTTACCCTCAAAACAAAATATAGATTCATTAGAATTCAAATTCAAATTCAGTTTTTTGTGAAACATAACAAACTAGTTCTAAAATTTGTATTGATAATATAAGAAATTTCTAACAAAAAAATCAGATGGGCAATATACCCTACCAGATATAAAAGTGTGTTATCACTCTACGGCAATTAAAAATGTGATATCAGTGCAATAGACAACTATATGACTAGAGCACAACAGAGAGCTCCCAAATAGATCCATGCATATGCAGAATTCTAATATATGAAAAGAAGATATTGCAGATCAGTAGGGAAAAAATAAACCATTAAAACAAATGGTTTGGGAGCAATTAGTTTTCATAAATAGAAAACAAAAGGAAATGAAACTCTACCTCACAACATAAGCAAAATCAATTACAGATAAACTGAGAATGTAATTGTGAAAGGCAAGTATTAAAAACTTCTAAAAGACAACATAGGTGACCATCTTTCTGACCCTTTGGAAGGGAAAGTTTCCTTAAATTAACTAAATAAGAAAATTAGAACTATGAAAACAGTGACATATATTATACCACATTAAAATTAACAACTTCTTTTAAGAAAGAGAGCAAAAAGAAAAGCCACAAATTGGGAAAGGTATTGAAATACATAAAGCCAACAAAGATTAAATATACAGAAAATATAAAGAACATCAATTGAAAGGGATCATGAAATCTCATAATATATGAAAAAAATACAAGATAGACATTTCACAGCAGAGAAAGTCTAATAGATCATGAACACAGGAAAAGATGTCTAATCCCATTTGTTATTAAGGAAATAGAAATTAAAACATAATCACTATCTTTCACATGAACAGATTAACAACTTAAATGTCTTAAAATATCATATTTTTATGGGAATTTAGTACAAAAAGAACCCTCACATACTGTTGAGGACAATGCAAATTGAAACAATTACTTAGAAAAGCAATTTTATATCACCTAATAAAGTTGAACATGTGCGTACCCTACACCCTGGCAATTTCTCTCCGACATATTCCCTGTGTATGTATGCACAGGCACCAGGGACATGCACAAGAATATTCATGAAGACATTCCAAATGTTCATCAACACTAAATTGGGTATGTGATAGACTTTTCTAGAGAAACTGAAATTAATATATAATATCTACATGAATCAGTCTGGATGAATCTCAAAAACATAATATAAGCTAAAGAAAAAGTATACAGAAAAATAAATGTAACATGAGATTGTTGATATAAGTTCAAAAATAAGCCAAACAAAACAATAGATTATTTAGTGATGACTGAATAAGGGATAAAACTAAGAAGGAATGCTTCCAAAATATAGATGAAAATGACAAAGGAATGGAAACTCTGCAAGAGAAGATGAATGATTTGGAGAATCATGAACTCATATTTAACTTAACAGTTATGAGTGTTTCTAGAAAGAAACAAGAACGGCTAAAGAAGCAATATTCAAAGAAATAATTGAAGAAAACTTTTAAGAACTTAAAAAAGTCCTGGGGCCAGCCCCCTGGCCGAGCAGTTAAGTTCAAGCATTCTGCTTTGGCGGCCCAGGTTTTCACCAGTCTGGATCCTGGGCATGGACATGGCACCACTCATCAGGGCATGCTGAGGCGGCATCCCACATGTCACAACTAGAAGGACCCACAACTAGAATATACAACTATGTAGTGGGGGGCTTTGGGGAGAAGAAGAAAAAAAAAAAAAAGATTGGCAACAGATGTTAGCTCAGGTGCCAATCTTTAAAAAGAAAAAAGAACTTAAAAAAGTCCTGAGTATACATGTCAGTATAGCTCACATACCTAGATATATCCTGTTAAATTTTTTTCAACCATATATATAACTGAAATATAAAATAGTTCAGTCTTTAAAAAAATTGTTCCTATAAAGAAGGTAAAGGAAAATCACACTTTCCTCAGATTTCTCCTCTACTGTACAAAATAACAACTGGTAATAGAAACATGCTCATAGAATTTAGAGAAACATATATTGTGATGTAAGAACCAACCATTAATGTGTGATAACAACAGGAAAGTATTATTGCTATGCAATATCTCAGCAAATATACTTTTCACAGGCCTGCCTAGCCTACAACTGATAGATTAACATTAGCAGCTTAATAATGGAATTACAATAAGATCAAAGTACTGACAATAGTCCTTAGACACCAGCTAAGTTCAGATGTAATTCCAAATAACTGATGTAAACAAGACTTCATAAAATCCTTCAAAAACATTTTACATTCAAGTCTACATATTACAAAATATAGGAATTGAATACAAAAAGCCTAAGTCAGAATATGTTCTTTAAACAAGAATTGACAGAGACATTGAGGAGAATGGAGAGTGGAGAGCAGAGTGGTTGGAGAGGCAGGAGGAAACACACAGGGAGGCAATGAAAACATGCTAAATGTTATCTTTCATTTGTTAGAGAAAATGGCATCATTTAATTGTTGAATAGTGATAATCCAAGAAACATGTTAAGTAATATCGTTAAGTGCTAAAAGTAAACACCAGTAAAATTGCATGCAGGAAACATGAATGCAAATCTTTTCAGCATAGAGCAAAATGGGAAAGGAACTCCATGAAGCATAAAAATTTGAACTTACACACAAAAAGGAGAAAAGCAAATGAAAGCATTAGTTATAATAACTAATATGGTTAATTGTCCTATTAAAAGAAAAATAACATTGGGTTTGTATTTTAAAGGAGCAGTGTTTATTGTATGTTAATATAGTAAACATGATATGTTGCTTACATAAGGCAAATCTAAAGCAAAATAATGTAAAAAAAATTTAACTTAAAGAATGGATAAAGATTTGTTAAAGCAATTCGATGAAAAGAGGAGTAAAAATAATTTTAAAATATTAATTTTGAGGGAGCACAGTATGTAGCTTTCCTCATGAGTTTGGAACCAACTATGAGACTGATTCAAGAGGTTGACAAATGGAAAGCCTAGCCCTGTCACCTACAGCACAGACAAGAATCCATTCATGAGTCCTTTAGACCATGGCTAATTCCTTCTTCCAACTGGATATTCAGATAACTCGCTCTTCTTCCATGGGAATGGAAAGACAAGCCAAGAGTATTATTGGAGCCAAAAACCCTCCACATAGAATTATGAAGCCAGAGAAATGGAAGCTCCTCTTCTAACACTCCATACTAGTAAAGAATATTTATAGGTCAAGTAATATGTAATACACACATTCAACATATTTATGTATGTGCGTATACAAATATGTATGTGTGTGTATGTGAGCATATGTATATATGTATGCATATACATATCTATATCAAGTGTTCTTAGAACAAAGACATAGGAAATATTTACAACTTTACAAATACTTGGAGAAAGTTTTATTTAAAAGCACTCATTCTTTGCCAGATCAAGTAGAAATAAATAAGAAAATAAAGAATTTTAAAAGTAATGTTAGTGACATTGAATTGATACATATATTCAATTTTGCACCCTCAAAGAACAAACTATATTTTGGGACAGTCACAGAGTTTTTATAAATAGTGTTTATCTAGCAGGCCACAAAAAGTCTCAATAAATCCCCCAAAGCAGAAATTGTATGAGTCATATTTTCTGATCCAACTTTAATAACAAATGTTTCAAATCTTCAAAACCTAAGTGACTATCAATTATCAATGCTTTAGAGTGTGGCCATTCTGGAAATTGGTGGGGAAAGAGAGGTACTGAATTAAATTTTCCAAAAAATTTAAAAAAGAAAACAACAAATGTTTAAATCCCCAAACTACAATGACAAGATCCCAAACCTCTGAAAATTAAAAAAAAAAAAAAATCTTAACTTTCTTGGTGCCTATTGAAGAAATAGCAGGAGCAAGTATACTACATAGCAAAACAGTCCAGATTCAAAGGAAACTATACTCAGCAGAAACTTTGTAAGTTTAATAGCTTTTTATTTGGAAAAAAGGGAAGAGTGCTGGCAAATTAAGTAAACATTCATCCTGAGAAGTTAAAAAACAAACCCTGAGGGAGATTTTCCCTGTTAGAAGTATGATTGGTTCTACCTCTCAGCAACCCTCTGGACTGAAACAACTAGAATGCCGGATAAAAATTCAAAAGTATGTTTTAAAATGCATCACTGTAACTGAATGAAAACAAAAATAAATGCTGAGCCCTAAAATTAATTTAGATGAGGACCACTAGGAAATAAGAAAGTATAAAGCTGTCTTTTTCCCTCAGAGTGTCTGCTAAACTACTGAGACTTTGAATATCCATTTTGATGACTATACAAGATTCACAGAGCAGAAGATAAAGGCCAGGGCCCATTAAAACTGTAGGAGACCCCTCCTGCATAAAGCTAAGATGCCCACAGGGCTAGCTCTGTAATATAAGGATGAGTGAGAAATACACTTCATCTCTCAAAAGGAGACACAAAGTTTCTTTCCTGTCACAAACCTAGGCCTAATCTCAGGGAAGAAAATTCCCTGAGAATCTTGTTTAAAATTTAAAAACTTCTTTAAAATATGAAAATTCTTGTTTATATCAGTTGTTTGGAATTATAGCTGAACTTAGCTGATGTCAAAGGACTATTGTCAGTACTTTAACTCACCCACAAATAAGTTTGCAGCCATGTGTCAATTTTATTTAAAAAAAGGAATGTGGTTCATTGAATTTACTCTGGTCCAAAACAGGTGAAATCCACAGGGAACTGGCAAAAACCAAAAGCAAAACACAGAAACAAAAATCTTCTTTGGAGAAGTGCAACTTCATTCTAGGCCTCAAAAAAATCTCTATATGTAAAGTGCCAAGTAAAATGAAAATCTCAGAGGCAAAAATCAAATAAGAGTTTCCAATGAAACAATGAGACTTGAATAAGAATAGGCAAAAACAACAGACAAGAATAATAAACTTGCAAAAGCTTCAGATACAGGATTTCAGAAATATAATTTTAAAGAAATAAGAGTCAAACTTGAATATGAGTAAAGAATAAGCAATTGTTAATAATAATCTCATAGAACGTCCAGATATGAAAATTAGAATAATTATGATTAAAAACTCTACAACCAGAAAAATGGATTGGATATAGCTGAAGAGAGAATTAGTGAATTGGAATAAAGATTTGAAAAAATTATATAGAAAGCTATTCAGAGAAACCAAGAGATAGAATTTAAGGAGATATGAAGAATAAAGTGTAAATGTCTAAAAGATATAAAATATAATTCCATAAGGACAGGTTACAGAGAATGGGGAGATGGGCAATAGCAATATTCAAAAAACAAAACAAAACAAAACCAAGGCTCAGAATTCTTTCAGAAGTATTGAAAATCATAAGGCCATTTTAATAAATTCAAGAAAAATTCAACATATATTTGTCATATAAACTTTATGAAGAGAAGGGGACTGAGTTAACCTGATGAGAGGCATGTACAAAATGTCTACATCAAACATGTTACTTAATACTGAAAAATTATATGCTTTCTCTTTTAGATCAGGAAAAAGACTTGACCATCAGCAGTGATATTCAACATTTCAGTAGAGATTCTTACCATTGCAGTACAAAAAGACAAAGAAATAAAAAATGTGAGAACATAAAAGGAACAAAAAAAACTCTACGAAATTCCTTTTATTTGTGGATGATAGCATGTTCCATATCATAAAGCCAAAAGAATCTATATGAAAATTATTAAAATTAATAAGAGAATTTAGCAGTGATGCCAAATAATCCATCAGCAATCAGAAACTGTAATTATTTTTAAAAGTTCACTTATAATTGCAAGTATATGTAAAGTGATATCTAAGAGAAAATTTGTAAGCCTATAATGGAAAAAATTGCAAAACTTATTGAAAGGAATTTAAGAGACTTTAAATGAATAGAGAAGTATGTTGTATTTTTTGGATCTGAAGACTCAAAATTATAATTGTAGTGAACATGTTAATTATCCCCAAGTCGATATATAAATTAATACAAATCCAATTGAGTTCCCAACAGATATTTTTATCAAAGTTGACAAACTAATTCTGAAACTGACATGGAGGAACGAGAAGCCAAGAAGACTCAAGACAGTCCTAAAAAAAAATTGGAGTACAACATCATTATAATTTAGACAGTGTGATGTTGATGGAAGGAAAGATAAATAGAGTGCTAAGTGGAATAAAGAGATCAGAAACAAAGTAATGGGCTAAAGTTACAGCTGAAATTCAAATCCAAGTCCATTTGATTTTCGAGGCTCCTCCAGGTAACTTCCATAGTAATCTTTACAAAATACTTATACTGTCACTGTCCTGCTTAAAAATTTTCTGTGACTTCCCATTCCTTCAGGACTAAGTGTCAATCCCTTGACATAGCTCACTAGCCTTTTCTTGATCTGACCTCTGCTCGATATCCTTCCAGACTCCCCTTTCTTATTCTTCTTAATATGGTATCCAACCAGACAGAGGTACCCACAGTTTCCTGATTGGTTTCTTAACTCTTGGAGACTTTCCTTTTCTGGCCTCCCCCTGATGGGCTAATTTCTACTCTTCCTTCAACACTGTGCCTGGCCCCAACAAATAACTGTTAAATAACTAAGACAAAAATAGCACATCCTTGGCAACCTGTTCGCAGTGGAAAGAAATTTGCACACATGGATGTTATATACAAATATGATTGAATTCTTTGATGTGACCATTACTAGACTTGCTCTGGGAGGACCTGATGAGTAGTTTGTGAGGGGATACTGTTAAATTTATTGATGGTCAGTCACTCAGAATGTGTACAGAGTTAAGCATTTAAGATAAATTTTGAATAAACACTTCATTAATTTTGGCATTATACCCATTTTGTTGTAGAATAAATCAAATTCTTACCATGCCATGTAATTGACTGGTGAAATAGATGCCAAGCTTCAATGTAATATAGTAAAGAGAAGGCTTTTAATATGAATATTCATTTTACCATATATCATAGCTGCTCCATGTTTCAAATACACATACAAAAAGTATCTGATTTAAACTACTTTTATTTCCTTTGACTGCTTCCAACTAGACATAACCAACCAGTTCCCTACCTTTCCTTGTAGTATAAATACAACAACATATCCATCTTTCATTACTTGTTTACATAAATTGCTTTGGGGGTGTGTGCATTCTTTGCCTTTTATTACTGTGATTCACAAATCTATCACTGTGTATCTGCAGGTGTTCTGTGAGAAAGAGAATAGAATCTGAGGCTCGGTTCATATCAGGACACAATTTTTGAGGCCAATTTTCAAGTTGACTTCAAATAGATAAGTTATAATCTAATTTCCTGTTACCAGTAAATCTTATTAGCATTTTTCCATTACATTTCATAAGGCAAAGGCTGATTTATGCTTGATAATCTTGATTCTTCCTTCACATCTTGAGTCTCAGATTAACAAGATTTTAACGTTGTAGGAAGCTAGACTGCCAGTTATACGTGTATTACTCCAGCCCCACGAACTTCCCTATTTGTAAATTATGTTTAAGGACATGAGTGAGGACCAGAATCAGCGTGGTCATGCTGAGACAGTGAAGAATGAGACACATGCTCCGTGAAACAGGCTTTTATTTTAATTTATGTTAAATTGTCAAATCCAAAATTAATGAATAGCAAACATGCAAATGTTTGTATTTGTGCTTATCTTTTTAAATTCTATTAAGGGTTTGCTCTTTTGTGGCTATAAAATAAATATGATAACTTCACACCAGAACCCAACGTTCACTCAATGAGAGTACAGCAGACATCAAATGAAATCAGCCATGCAACTAAAATTAAAGTTCAATATCATTAATTTAATTATAGTACATAATCATTTGACAGTGCTACGGATTGAATTTAAAGGATGATATTGTAATTGATTGTTAATCATTAAAAAGCATGCAATAAAGATAATGCTGCCTGGGTGGTGGTGAGTTACAATTTTATCCTATCCGGAGACCAGATTGTGGGAACAAATGGCTCCTGTCACCATCAATGAATCACTGAGGTTGGAAATTGAAACAGAGGGCTGCCCTGAGAACATGGGGGCCAAATAATGACCACTGTCATAGAGAGTTAACAATGTACCAGCCCATAGCTGAACACTCTACATACGTTATCTCATTTACTCTTTACAACCAACTAAGGGAGTAAATATCATTGCTTCCATTTTGCAGGTAAAGGAAATGAAGTTCAGTGAGTTTAAGTAGCCCACACATGGCCATACACTGCGTAATGGTCGGCATGATCTGTCTGATCGGAAAGTGCAAGCTGTGAACTGCTCCTTGCACTCTCTCCAGTGGAAATCCGCGAAGTCAGCTACCTGCAATCTTAATGTGCTTTGTGCTTGCCAGTCATGATGTTCATAATTTAGAGTCTAAGAGCTGTTTGCTAGGAATATCCTCCTTCCCCCAGAATTCTTTCAAGTCTCTTCTCCCTTCCTTTCCTCCATGATTTATAAGGGAGACTTAGTAAAATTGTTTTACTTTATCATCTATTTTATTGGATAGCTATGTCTTACACAAAAAGAACAGTAAGAATGGTCCTGTAATGCACCTTTGGCTTACATTGAACAGACAGAGTGGTTAGCAGGGCTGTGGGGACCACTGGCTGCGAGATTTCTACCAAGCAAAGCACCCAACAAGGATTGAAGAAAGTGCTGGTAGAGAAGGAAGTCACTCATATGACCCTCTGTGAGGTCAGTCATAGTTCTGTGTTATTGTTTTCGCTTGTCGTACAGCTATCATTTCGTTTGTGTGGCTGCTGTATTTGCATTGATCGTAGCTCCTTGGAGCTTGGGGCCTAGAGAAGATATGATTTGGGAACACAAGAGAATTTTTTTCTTACCAGCAGCTAATAGTCTTTAGTTGAGAGACAAAATTTAGAAGACATTGACCTCCCTTCCTTTCATCACGAAAGCACAAAAATTTTGAGGCATAGTGGAAGAAAGTCATTCTTAACAGTAACTTCCAGGATAATCATGGTCCTCAATTTACAGCATGTTCCCAAAAAAAATGTCTTTAGTGGCTTGGAACACTTTTCTAATAAAATAAGAAAACAATGGGGCTGGCCTGGTGGCGCAGTGGTTAAGTCCGCACGTTCTGCTTCTTGGCAGCCCGGGGTTCGCCGGTTCGGATCCCGGGTGTGGACATGGCACTGCTTGTCAAGCCATGCTGTGGTAGGCGTCCCACATATAAAGTAGAGGAAGATGGGCACGGATGTTAGCTCGGGGCCAGTCTTCCTCAGCAAAAAGAAGAGGATTGGCAGTCATTAGCTCAGGGCTAATATTCCTAAAAATAAAAAAAGAAAAGAAAAGAAAACAAGATTAATTAAAATTTAGACCTGACAAAACACTTTCATATACATTTTCTCATTTTAACTCTCAGAACCATTCTATGTTGGAAGTAAAATTTTTCCTCTTTTACAGATAGAATATCTGACTTCTGTAAAGTTTAGTAACATGCTGAAAGTGAAGCCACTGTTTAGTGTCAGTACTGAGACTGAAATGTTATCTTTTTGTACAGGAACCTGTGCTCCTTGTACTGCACACCGTCTGCACGTTTGGTTCCCAGCTAGACCACAGAACCTGATTTATTGCATCTGAACTAAATGCCTGGCAGTAAACCTTAGTTCTCACTATTCCTTTGGAAACTACAATCCACATTCAAACTCATAACCCTAGATGCCAAGAACAGTTCTTTCTGCACCCTCTAAAACAAAATGCCTTCCTCTCTCTCCTTGCTGGCCCAGTAGTGAATGGGAAATTCTTCTCTCTATTCTGCTCCCATGGAATGGCTCAGGATGCCATGGATGTTTCTGTGCAAGGACTCCTGGTACTTGTGCATTCCGGGAGACTCATATGCAGAGCAGGTGGTAGGTCTAGAGTCAGACCAGACGTGGGTTAAAAGACACCTAACTCTGTACCTAAAGAGGTATTTAGCTGAGCTCAATTTTCCTGTTTGTTAACTTGGAGTACTAATATCTACCTTGAATATTTCCTCTGAGAATTCTATTTTATATATTAAAAATATCTGGTATATATTCAGTTTTTCAACTGATACTTAGAATGTTTTAAGCACTGCCCATGTCACTAAGGATACAAAAAAAACAGGTTTCAAGGTACTTACATTTTCTTGGGTGAAAACACACAATGAACAAATGCATAGTATGTTGGGTGGTGATTTGTGCTATGAAGAAAAAAAGTAAAGGTTAAAAAGAAAGTGACATAGAGAAATTCTATGTAACATGGTCAGAGAAGGCCTTCTGGTAAGGTTACATTTGAGTTTCATTGAAGAATGTAATTGAAAGAACCGTGTGTATGTCTGCTTCAGTCAAGGCAATCTTATCCATACAATGTTAGTCTTCAATACGTAGTTATTATAATAACATGTACTCTCAAACTCCTTGATAAGGCTAGCCTGAACATCACACATTTTAAATTACAGTACTAAGTAGAGTATACGAGTGTGTGCGTGCCTTCCTTGTAAAAGCCTCCAGAATCTATTGATCAATTGGGTCAATGGGATTATGGAAAGATGTCACTGCATAGAAGCATTAGATATGTAATACAAGGTAAAATATAAACAGTTTAGGAAGTAAAATACTTGCTATCTTTATAAGTAAGGAGGAGTTGAGTAGAGTAGCTGAAAAAGTGCCTTCAATTAAATGCAATAAATGCATGAGGAGGGCCAACATATCCTGGTTTGAGATTCACCACATATCCAGTTTGTTGATCTGATGTTCGTTTTGCACTTTTCAAGATCTTTCAGCAGGTGAAAAATTCAATGATATGTTTAGTTAATTATTTTGACCTATTTAAAACGGTAGTTAGTGTTGATTTTTTGTGGATGCTTCCATTTAGGTGGAAAGAAGTTAGACTTCTAGATAATTCCTGGAAATGTTTTTTATTAACAACATGGGAAGGTTGAGTATGTCTAGATTTCCCATTTGTCTTTAAAATAGTAGAAACGAATGATGCTATACCTTACAAACATGTGCTTTTTGAGAAATAAATACATTTTCCAAAGCTTCTTTTTTTAGTGTTAAGAGAAAAAATATTGAGAGATTATTTTTTCACATTAAGTACCACCAATGGCATTCTTAGACTAAAATAATACTAATACTAATACTTTATTGTATAAATTCAAAAAGGAAATGTATAAAAGTGGGTTCCTGACACTTAGCAGCCTCCTTAAATTTCTCTATTAAAGGTTTGCATGTCTGTGCATTCCATAAAGACTGAATTCCATAAAAACTGTGCCTAGAGAGGGCCGGCCCGTGGCCAAGTGATTAAGTTCACGCTCCGCTTCGGCAGCCCAGGGTTTCACTGGTTTGGATCCTGGGCATGGACATGGCACCGCTCGTCAGGCCATGCTGAGGTGGCATCCCACATGCCACAACTAGAAGTTCCCACAGCCAAAATATACAACTATGCACTGGTGGGGTTTGGGGAGAAAAAGCAGGGGGAATAAAAAGATTGGCAACAGTTGTTAGCTTAGGCTCCAAATTTAAAAAAAAAAAAAAAAAAAACTGCGCCAAGAGCATAGGAGGTGCTTGACAAATCTGTATTGAATGGACAAAGAGAACATTTTTAATGGCAATAAATGCATGTGGACATCAGCTTTGTACAGTTGCTATAAGCGTTGATTTGGTTGTTCCACGTATTGTCAGAAGTCAAGAGAAACATACCCATTAGCATCCTAAACAGACCAGTTGGGGCTAAAAACGCAATGAGGCTTTCTACATTTTCATATACTTCATCTGTAATATTTAAAGGAAATAATGTTCCCTCTTAAGAAAAACAATGTTTCCAATTTTTAGGGGACTGATATTCATGAATATACCATGCTAGACGCTATAACACTCTATTAGAGCAATGTGTTTTTATAGCTGTCTTTCATATTAGATTGTAAGCTCCATAAAAGCAGGAACCATGTTGTATTTGTCTCAGTATCTTCAGTACCTGACACAACAAAGGCTCTAAGCACATTTCTGCTGAATGTTAAAGTGTAGACAAAGGATAATACTTTTGGGCTCTCTTGTCTACACCTCAATGCCTGGTTAACTTTTTACAAGGATGTTTATCAATATGATGATAGGCTGACATCCTGGACCTAGTATATGGATACATTTACTACGTGCCATTTGTTGGCTTCAATTCCCATAGTATCCTCCCATGCAGCTAATTGTGGTGTGATGAGTTCTAAAAAATTCCAATTTAGCGTTATCTCATGCTAGTTCATTAATGATCTTTAGTTTTATTATTTTATAATTTATTGATACCAACTATTTTTTTCTGGAGTGATCAACAACTAAGATATACAACTATGTACTGGGGCTTTGGGGAGAAAAAAAAAAAGAGGGAGATTGACAACAGATGTTAGCTCAGGCCAATGTTCCTCACCAAAAATGCATAAGTAATAATAATAATAATAAGCGTCTGTGAAAACACTTGCCACTGCATGCTATTTTGGAAGCTGCTTTTTGGAAACACTGAACACTCTATCCCTCTCTTGGGTAATCACAGAGCACCATCCTAATGAAAGGTGGTGAGAGATTATTAAGGACAGAACACTGGTTGACTCTACTGACATCAATATTTTCCTTTCATTTATTTATTGATTTAACAAACATTTATTAAGCACCTACAATATACCATTATGCAAGGATCTGGATACATAGTGGTGAACAAAATTAATATGCTCTCTTTCTTAATAGAATTTACAATCTAGCAAGGAATAGATATCCTTTGCAATCTAGCAAGGAATAGACATCCTTTGGAATACATTTTTTAAAATGTTACCTGAGGGTATCTTTTATCTTTCTCTAGAAGTTACAAAGATGTCGCTTGCTTTAGTTTTTAATGAATATAATAATTTTCTCTAATTTCATTTTGTCTCCACCTGAAGCATTCTTAATTTAATCAAGCAAATAATAATATTATGACTATGGTTTATTACCTTAAATGTTCCCAGCAGCAAGATATTAACTTTAGAAATCAGTATTTTTTAACGCTTAGATGTACTTAGCCATTCATAGCAGATACTTGACATGCTGCATATCATTAATATAACTTTTAGTAAAAGAATTCATGGAATGGTGCAAATAAATAGAGAACAGAAACAAAATGTGCCTTAGAAATGAGTAAGAAGAATAACAACAAATCTAGTGAGAGTAGTTAGATAAAGTGGAGTTTGGAAAGTATGGTTAATAGAGTAGTATCAGGAACCTGTGTTCTCCAAACTAAAAATGCAGTCAAAGAAGAATTGGATGGAATAGAGAACAATGAGAAAGACCCCGGCCATGGTAATTATCAGACCATAACTAATGAGACACTTTAATGGAAGCTGAGACTGGGTGAAGGATAAAGGATGGAAGACCAAGATAGAGTTGAGTTTGTATTGAACTTGGCAAGATGGTAGCTTATAAACAATACCCTAGAAATCATTGCTTGAGAACAATATCCTACAATGTTTTTTTCCCCTTCTAAAGTAATTTTCTCTTATTACTTTTCTCTCTTCCTTGTTTAAATCTTTGTCTTTCAAACTCTATCATTTACAATCCCTTTCTGTCAAATTTCCCCTTCTTTCAAAGCATTATTATAACTGTAACCCAAGTTTGCCATGTTCCTCCATTTTTGCCTCTCAGAGATGACCTTTATTTACTATGGGGCAATTTGTAGGTTGCTCTTTACACTATTCCCCTCATAGGTCTTCTCCAGGGTCTCCAGGTGTGTAGGCCTCTCTGCTATTGCCAGGATTCAAATAAACTACACTAAAGACACGTCTGGAACCACCTCAAAAGCTCTGGAACTACCTCAAAAATGAAGTGAAATTGTTCTCATCTTGCTCCATCATACTGTCCAATCAACCTCAGTCAGACCAAGAAACCTAATAATGATGAATATATAAAGTTATTTCACTGCAAAGTTAAAGGAACAAAATGTAAAGAGAATAAGGATTGATATTTAGCATATTAAAAGTTCAGCTTATTGGAGTTCTGCTTCCAACTAAGATGAAATACTTTGAGGTAGATTCGTGCTTAAAATGAAACAGAAGAAAAATTAGAAAAATACCAAACAATTATTTAAAGGCATCAAAGAGCTGCTGAGGCAAACATTTGTGAAGCAGGAAATTTGTGAGTTAACACTCTGCAGCCTTTTTTATTCTGGGAATTTGCTGATTTAAAGTTCAGGGCAGGAGACTGAGAACCTAGGGTTTTTTTCTTGAGCAGAAGGATAATGCTGTTAACCAGAAAAACCAGAAGAATTTGTGGAAATCTCACAGAGCTCAGAAGGCAAAATGGACACTTAAGGGCTCAAGATCCAGACGATAAAACACAGGTAAAGAATTAAGCCTGATACACAGCCAGTTTCCCTCAAATATACTCCACATCTTAAGATAAACAAGACAGGAATTTAAGAACTAAATGGTAACCCTCAAAAAAACAAAGTAGAGTTTCCACCAATCTTTCTATCTGAGGAGAAAAGATTTACTATTCCAGAACTACCAAGGGAAGGGATCTGGTAAACAATCAGACTCTCATTTGGAACTCAGAGAAGTCTATTCCCTTGAGTGAAGGCCAACAAGAGATAGATGAGATTTTGAAAATCTCAACCTAGGCCTAGTTGAGATCAGTTACATTTGATTAAACCAATCAGTTCCCCACTCTGTTTCTCTAGAAGAAAGGTGAAGTTTTTCTGGAGGAATGTAGCATGAACTAGAACCTCTATAATTTTTAACACATAATGTAAGGCATTCAGTTAAAAAGATAGCATGCCAGAGACAGGGACAAATGACAAAACCCAAGAGGTTAAAAAGAGATAAGAGATACACACACACAGACATAACCCAGAAACTGGAGTAATAGACAATGACTTTAAGGTAATTATGGTAAATAGTTTCAAGGAAACAGGTGAAATGACAGAGAATCTCATCAGTTCATTGAACTCTATAGAAAACAATTAAGTGTAAATTCTAAAACTAAAAAATATGATAACTGAAATTAAGAAATCAACAGATGTGTTTAGCAGCATGCCAAACACAGCAGAAGAGAGAATTAGTGAAGTGGAAGACAAGTCAACAGCAAATATCCAAAGTAAAGCCCAAAGAGAAAAACAAGGCAGAAAGTACAGAGAAGAATATGAGTCATAGTAGACACTGTACCAGATGTATATGGATAATTGGAGTTTCAAGAGAAGAAGAGAGAGATAATGGACTAGAAGAAATATTCAAAGAAATATTTTCTCTAATGGCTAATATTTTTCCAAAATTGATGGAAGACATGAAGTGAAAATTTTTAAAATGTATGAGCCCCAAGAAAGAAAATACAAGAAGTCTATGGTAAGCCATCATAGGCAAACTTTTGAAAACCAAAGACAATGAGAAATGTCTTGAAAGTAGCCAGAAAAAAAGACAATATCTTCAAAAGAGCATCAATAAGGCTAACAGTTAATTTTTTGATTAAAAACAAAGAAAGCAAAGAGATCATGGACAAATAACTTTGCTGAAAGCAAATAACACCAAGCTAGAATTGTATACCCCCAAAAAAGGTTATTTAAAAATAAAGGCCAATAATAACCTTTTCAGATAAACCAAAGATGAGATAATTCATCTCTGGCAAATGAGCACTAAAAGAAAACCTAAAAAACGTTCTTCAGACAGAAAAAAATAATCACAGATGGTAATACAGAAATATAGAAAGGAAGGAACAGCAACTGAAAAAGTAAAGATACAGTACGTACAAATGAATATTGACTGTACAAAACATTAATAATGTCTTAGAATATTAAAAAACATATGTACAATTAAAATGTATGATGGCAACAACACAAAAGATGAGAGGGGAGTAATTAAGCTAGTTTTCTCAGGTCCTAGGATTATAGGTAAAATGGTAAAAGTAATAATTTAAATTAGACTGCAATAACTCAAGCCTGCATGATTTAATATCTTGAAAAACCACCAAAAGGATAGTAAAATATTCTAAACTAAAAACCTGAGAGAGGAAGAGTAAAATTTTAAGATGGTAGATATGTATATTTCATTAATCACATTAAAAGTAAATGGAATATACACTCATTAAAAGGCTAGAGTTGTTCAGGCACAACTTAAATATAAAGATGCAACACTGAATAGAAAAAGCTAGAAAGAGATATACCATGAAATATGAACCAACAGAAAGTTGGTGTAATTTTACTGATATCAGACAAATTAGATTTTAATGTAAGGTGCTTTATTAGAGGAAAAGAGGGACATTTCATGATGTTAAAGAAGTGTACTACTAGGGATATTTCAAAATTCTAAATCTGTGTGCACTCAATAACAGCATCAAAATATACAGAGAAATATTGATATAATTAAGAAGAAATACAGGCAAATTCACAATCATATGAGAGACTTTAACAAACCTCTCTCAATAAATAAGTGGCAGAACAACAAACCCCCAGTCGGTAATGATGTAGTAGATGAGAACAACACAGTCAACATATATGACCTAAAGTGTCTCACACATTGCAGTCTGCTCTCAGGAACATTCCTTCCATTCCTAGCCTGGTTCTTCATCCTTGTATTCTCACTTATAATCATGGGGATCCCTCTCTGCAAGACTCTGACCCTTCCTTAAGAAAACACCAACTCTTCTAAACAAAGCATTCTCATTTTCTTTTTCCTGAGGAAGATTCATGATGAACTAACATCTGTTGCTAATCTTCCTCTTTTTGCTTGAGGAAGATTTACCCTGAGTTAACATCTATTCCAGTCTTCCTCTATTTTGTATGTTGGTTGCTGCCACAGCATGGCCACTGATGAGTGCTCTAGGTCCATGCCTGGGAACGGAACCCTGACTGCTGAAGTGGAGCATGCTGAGCTGAACAACTAGGCCAAGGGGCTGGCCCCAAGGGATTCTAATTTTTGTTCCTTCCTACGTCTCCAGAAAATACCAGGTGTCATCCAGTTGACTCTGTTGTTTTCAGGTCCTACGTAAAGGATGGATGCTAAGCCCCCAAAAAAGTGAATGTAAGTCCTGTCAGTCAAGTTCTATCTTCCCATGAGTGAGAACCATGGAACTGCTATTTCTAGTACTAATGACATCATTAATGATATTTATCTCTCAAAGACAAGTATTCTGTCAGTTAAAAAAAGATAGTTATCCAGGAATGAGCCCTAGCTCTAACTTTTAGTAATCCTGCAGCCTCACTATTGCGCTAAAAATCACTAGACTCTTTCCTCCTCTATCAACCTGGCAGTTACAAAAAATGACATGCTAGTTCTCGATGACCTCATCCACTGCTACCCTGGGAATGGCACAGCCTTTAATTACCCAGGTCTTCCTCTAATGAAAGAGAGTAAAAGGAGATTCAGTTTCCTCTGGTCAAATAAGGATGAATTCTTCTCCCTCGAGAAAGAGGAGTAAGGGTAACGGGTAATTTACTGGCTGAATGGACCTCTATGTGATGCTCTGAGAGCTGTTCAAACATGTCCAGATGACACTCAGAAAAGATATTCCTATCAAGAAGAAATATTGGGCTAAGCCCAACTAAAATAATGATTTTAACTTTTAGTGCCTATCATGTATTTAAAAAAAAGAAGAAGGAAAAAAGTAAAAAAGTTTGAATATTTCAGAAGAAAAAGGGGGATAAACCAACGGATTAAATATAATTCATTGCTACTTTCATATAGATTAATGAAATCTATAATAATAATGGCAAAAATTTATATAGTGCCTAAACTATGCCAAGCATTGTTTTAGCACTGAACAATTAATTCTTTGCAACCTATTATGATGTTTATTTTACAGGTACGAAAACTGTCACCAGGAGAGGTTAAATAGCATGGCTAGAGTCATGAAGTAGTGGGTATAAAGAGGAATTTGAACCCAAACAGGCTTGTGGGATGCTGTACCCTTAATCATTTTGCTATACTAAATTCAAAAGTAAAGGCTGAGTTTTACGAAAATCTTCATCAAAAAATGCACTGTTGAGACACCTTATTCTAGCTTCCTCTTTGCTTGCAACAAAATTATGAAGTAAAACAAGATTTTCTTTAAGATCTTCCCAGTAATTCTTCTGTGCTGTATTTCTTCTCATTTGGAGAGCCCTGTCCACCAGACACCAAGGCATAGAATTGGAAACAGAACCCAGATCTCTTGACCTTATCCAGGCCTCTGTCCACAGTGTCACCAGATCACAACACTGCTTTTTCCATCTGGCACCATATTTCTGGAATTATTATTCACAATCTCACTTGTGTGTATTCACAGACTTTGGTTTTATTGCACGGTTACACAGAAGAGCTTAATTCTTTACCGGGTTGTTAGACGCTCGCTTTGACTGTCACTGTGGCGGTTTGTATTGAATTATTTAAAACATTCTGAATTTGCTTTTCAGTTGACTTACAACAGTCACATTGAAAACTAAACCTCTGTAATTCTAACCTTAAACTTACCAAGAAATAAATTATTTGGTTTTGGCATTTGATAAGATTCTATATACTCAATATATGGTTCCCACCTTTTCTATTAGGGAACACAGTCTTGGTGAAGTGTATTGCCTTCTCCATACAGCCTGCTTTGGTTTCTTTCACCTTGTGGACTTGGATTTATGACTAGACATAATTATTAATATTCTCCTATAGAAAGGTACACTATGATAATATTAGAAATGTTAATACTTGACAAAATATTTGTTAATGGCTACAGACAGATACCTTCAGAATACTGGGAATTGGTTTGTTAAATATGAGGTCATGAGACATTTTTCTGTAGGCTCTTATAGTTGGGAAATAATAGAATGGCATCAGGAGCAAAATAAATCTTGGATTGGAGTATGGTTTACAATGCTTAAATGCTTCAATACTTAAAAAAATGGTCCAGAATTACACTTTAAAGAAAGATGAAATGCAGAAGTTATTCAGCCTTGTCTGCAGAACTTTTTCTCATATGTTAAATCTTTGAAGTAATAACAAGAACTATACTTTGGCATAAATTTACAGAACAAAAGGAGAGGGAGCTTTTACTGAGTAGGTATATTGCTAGATGGAGGATTTGTAGTAAATCCCAACATAATTGCAGTTTGGGCTTGAAATATTTCACCATGGATGTGATACTTATGCCTGTGAAAGGCTTGAATGGCATTTCCAAAGATAAAGACTGCCTATTCTATGCCCCAATCGAAATAAAGGGTCTGCAGTAACAGATCCAGAGTGGATGTAGGTATGTTTCATTTTTAATGCTGATTGAGTGCCTACGCTTTGACTTCTAAAAGAACTGACTATATTCTATTTGCATGGTGGGTCTTTTTTTCACACTTTGAAATCAAAGGTAGACAAATGAAACCTCCTCAAAGGCTTTCTTAGCATGTGGTTTTCATAAAGGAATTATTTATGGTTTGAGGCTTATGCCTTTAATGCAAAAGAGTATTGTCAGGAGTGGGCTTGAAAATCCTAAACAAGTTTTCAAAACAGGAAAATGGTATAAAAGATAAGACCATTCATTGTTTGGAGGAAGCTTGTGAATAATGTACTTGAGTGACTGAGATTTAGACAGTCCAGTTCTCTGAAGCGTTTAGGTTTATTTGTGCCTTCACAGTGAGGAGCAGCGTTAGTGGTCGGGGTGCATGGAGAGTAAGATGAAATGAGACTGATGACAAACTGTTAACTTCTTGAAGGCAGGGGCTTTCTCTAGTCTACCGTTGTAGCCCAAATGCCCAGCACAGAATTGGCCAAACAAACGTATTTAATATTTAAAAGAATGAATGAGCCCTGTGTTAGAGATGGGACTCTGTCTTGTAAGCACAAGAGAGCCCATAGAGGTTCAAAAAACAAAAAATGAAATGCATACTTTACAAGAGGAAAGCGAGGGTGTTAAGATGTCTGGAACACATATTCTATAAGGTACAAGTGAAATAACTGGGAATATTTTGCTCAGAAAAACAAAGATTTAGGAAACTATTATAGTCAATCTCCGATACATGAAGTTCTGCTCCATGAGAAAAAGGAAGAAATATCTGTGCAGTTTCAAAGAAAAGAATCAGAACCAATGGAGCAGAGTTTAGTGAACAACGGAGTTTAAGGGAAAATATGTTTTTAAATTAGAGCTGTCAAACGTTGGGACAGACTGCGTCCTGCCGATGGGTGGAACCTCACTGCAAGTATTCAGGCAAAGTCACAGTTCCTGAAAGGCAAGAGCCATGTTGTATCTCTTGCATCTATGACCATAGCCCTGACATGGTAAGATTCAACATATGGTTGTAGAATGAATATAGCAAAGGCTGAATAGAAATCTCTCAGGGGTATCGTAGCCTGGCTCAGTTCCTCCTGCTTAACCTACACATCTGTTTGTTTGCAGAAGTCCCTCTAGCTCCCTATGATTTAAAGCCAACAGGAAGTACATTGAACTTAAGAAGTGAACTAAAATAATGTGTATTTTTGTTGCAGACAGCCAAGATGGATGACAATTGTGTGTAAAGGAAACTATAGTTTTAGAAAAGTTAGTTTTATTATTACAGAATATTGTACTTTTGCTTCCTAAGTATCCCTCATTTGTCACATGAAAGTTAGCCTATTTTAAAGTGTTTAATATATTTCCATGAATGATTTAACTTTGCAAATAGCTTTGGTAAATATTTGATATGCTGTTATTAAATTTTTCTTTTGCTGACCTAACCTTTTGACAGTTACTTTACTTTGGCCTGATCTTTTTGGATTTATGTCATTTCCACATTTGGATAGTCATTCCAAAGAAAGATTTGAGAGAAAATGTATGTTTATACCTTCTTATTAAAGGTTATCTATCCTAGAAACTTACATTTTTCTAGATAAAGTAAGTCCAAATGGCAGGTTACTATTCTGCTGCAATAATAGGATCAACTTAAACAGATCAAGGGAAAGAGAGTGTCAGAAACACAAAGAGATGTTTTGTACAATATACCTCACCTTGCCAGGGAGATATGATCTTTTTCTTCCCCCTAAGAGGCCAAATAACACATGGCAAGGTTTTGATTGATAGTGAGAAAAAGAAAATTGACGAACTCTCACAAGGTTTCATTTTAGATTACGTTCAAAAGCAAACTTAGTTGATTTAATATTATTTATTTCAGTACAAAATAACAGACTTAATACATACATCTACCTCCCTTCTCTTTTAAAAAAAATCATGATAGTCTTGGTGGGGAAAGGAGGCAGCGGCAAACTGAAAATTATGAAATAATCTTAGAAGATAAAATATTAGACAAAATGAGATTGAAGGAGAAAACAACAAAATAGCAAATACAAGTATGGGGGCCATCTTTTCCAAGTGCAGAAATAGCAAGTGCCAATTTCAGAAGTGAGTCTGAGATCACAGACCACTGGCAGTCACCGAGGTAATTAACGCGAGAACTGCTTCCACGGCAGCTGCGATAGTGGAACTCCGTTCTTTCAATCCTACTTGCTTTCACTCGGCATTTAAAGAAAACCCAAGTATTGTAGTCTAAGAAGAGAATTTGCTGCATAGAGTGAACTTACGATGTAGATGTGGGAGTCTAAGAAAGATGAGGCGTAGTTTTTGAAAATGTTAGATGTTAACAGAAGACATGGAGAGACCAAGTTAGAAAAAAAGAGGTCAATGTACTAAGAGGGAACTGTCCTAGAATTCTCTATTGCTGAACTAAAATGGACTCCTATTTTGACATTCAAGGGTCTCAGCATGTGTGACAGCTTCACCCTCATGCATCCTTCAATGGAAGTGGCCGGTCAGTGTACCCACTTGTGTCAACCTCATAATTATTTCTCAAGAGAGGTAGTTACCTTTTCAACACAGAAGTCTGAGAGAGAAACAGACACACTTTCAGTGAAAACCTGACTGCTACCCAGGCAAATAAACCTAGTCCTTTAATAATACGCATATACAACTAAGAAGCAATACTTTTGATCCTAGAATTCCATACAAGACAAAGTACCAATCATGTGTGAAAGTAAAATAGAGACATTTGCAAATAGCAAAGACACAGAGTTCAACTCAATTTCTCAATGATGTACTGCAGTGAAATTTGAAAAGGCTACAAGAAAGAAGATGACATGAGATAAATTTAAAAGTAACAACTGAGTGAACTGGCGGAAGCAAGGAAAATGCAAAAATAACTAAATGGGATTCTGGTACACTTTGACATTTTGGAATTTCTTCTTCTAGGAGTGAGGATTTAATGACATAGCAAAACACAATCTCTTTTTTTGGTGAGAAAGATTGACACTGAGCTAACATCTGTTGCCAGTCCTCTTTCTGCTTGAGGAAGATTGTAGCTGAGCTAACATCTGTGCCAATCTTCCTTTATGTTCCATGTGGGACGCTGCCACAGTATGGCTTGATGAATGGTGTATAGGTCCATGCCCAGGATCCGAAGCTACAATCCATGGGCTGTAGAAGTGGAGCATGTGAACTGGGATGACCCCTACAGTCTATGTTTGTAATTAAGACTATGTATTCATAAAATTGCAATGATTAATTTTTTAGAGTTTAAATTACTAAGCTCAGCATATAGGCAAAGAAAACAATTATAGATACAAACCTTGACCATATGAAATGATAACATAAGAATTAAGATGTAGACAAATGAGAAGAAAGAAGGGTTAATTCCTAATCTGTTCATCTTTTATGCCCAGTATTGAATATATGTAATTTAAATATAATCAATGAAATAATGTACTATTTTAAATTATACAAGTAAAAACTACAAAACTATAGTTACTTTAAAGTAAAAACTCTAAAAACGGGAAATCAAAACTGCTACAAGTAATTAATTCCAGATAGTAGGTAGATACTACTGGATAACAATACTTTGATTTTTTTTTAGATATTTCTATATAGATGAAAATTTTGGCATGTGCAATTACTACCTTAATAAAATGAGCTAGTTTTAATTATATTTTTATAAAGCAAACTGTGAGAACTTGAGGAATTTCAGCTGAATATAATTTTTATAGAAATTTTTAGATGTATATTTCCTTTTATACTTTATAATATAGTAGGTATATATTCTTATGCATATTTTCCGGGGTTATAAAGATATTCATATTTGTGTTGTAATTTATTGTATGCAAAGTACTGATGCACGTAGTAACTTTACAATATATCTGTTATTCATACTCTAATTTTCAGATGAAAAAACTAGACTCAAATATCTTGTTAGTGAGTGGTATAAACCAGATTTAGCCTAGAAATCTAGGGCATGGTAATACCTAAACGTCTCTCAATTTTGCTGCTTTACAATAAAAGGAAGGAGCTATACTTGATAGTTGCTTTTCAATTCCATGACCCACACCGGATCAGCTCGAAATTCCATTAGATGCTATTGGATTTGAGAATGATAATGAAAACATCTAGGCTATATCAGTACCTTAGAATGACACTGACACTGTGTTAATTACATTTGATTATTTAATTCTTTCCCAATCACTATGAGAAAAGGTACTTGTATTAGTCCCATTTACTGATGAGGAAAACTGAGGCTTAGAGTGTATAAATAACTTGTTTGGGGTCTCATACTTCATCAATGGCAGAACTTATATTTAAACCACACATTCTTTCAGACTCCGAAATCTGTTCACTTACGCACTAGACTATACTGCTTCCCATATAAAATTTATTGACCATTTATTATGTGCCAGGCATGCTGCTAACAGCTCTATGTATATTGTTTTATTCAATCTTTAAAACAACTCTAAGAAGTAGGTAGCACCATTATCCCTGTTCTACAAAGAAAGGTTAATAATTGTCCCAATGTCACGCAGTTGGTTAGTGGCAGAGTTCGATTTTAAACCCACTCTTTGATTCCTGAGCCTAAAATTTTAATCTCCATGCTACATGTCTTTTAAGACATTAGCCTAAAGCCATAGAGCTAGTAAGAAGCAGGATAGAGAGAGAGATATTTTTAGTTCTGTTAATATAAGCAAGATGGTGGGATGGAAAGGAAGGACATAGCACTTATCAGATAGATTAGTTTTCTAATTCTCATTTTTTCACATACTGGCTGTCTGACTTTGAACATTTACTTCTTTTTTCTGAGTTCAGTTCTCTTCTGAAATGGGCATCATAATAATTATATGGCAGAACTGTCATGAGGATTAGAGACTATATACATAATATATGTGACATATGGTAGATGGCCAATAAATGGTAACAATTCCTATTATATTTTCACTTATCCATCCTTTGGATAAATATCTCTACAGGAATTAATTCGGTGTTTTAAACTTTGCACTAGCCATAGAATACTCATCATTTACATTATATGATAGAAATTTAAAGCAGAATTAATTGGTCCATAGTTTGGTGATCCAGCTCCTATAACGTGCATTATAAAAGACCACATCAAAAAGCCAAAGATGTTTAAAATTAATAATCTTTTCTATATGTGTAGAATTCTGTAGCTATGGTTTCTGATTTGTTTTTCACAATCTGGGCCTCTGCTAGCCTATATGGCAACTTTGAACTAGAAGAAAGCACCTTCTCTGAGCAGTTGCAGCCCTGAGAGTATAAGGTTGGTAAGCAGAGGGAAACTTTGGAAAGAAAAACACCCTCTCTCCTCCTGATAGAGGGAGCCCAACTCAAGGACTTGCAATTTGGCTGTTGAAGAACAGATTGGGTTTTAAGCCCATGTGTTCTCTTGTGTGGTGCCTTCGTGCAACACACAAACCACCCAACTCTTTGTGGTTGCAAATAACACTCAATAATACTCAAATAACACTGAGGCGTAAAAGTCTTCTTTGGTTGTTTATAAACTGAACTCAGAGAGGTTAAGTACTTGAATAGGGTCAAATGGCTAGTAAGTAAGAAAGCTGAACATCAGTAAAAGTGCAAGTCCAGTGATCTTTCCATGATGTCACTACCTTCAATTCATCAGATTGTGTCAAACCTGCAACAGAAAATCGAAGATTTAATAGCCTGCATAGTTGTAATACAAAAATAATCATTTAACCCTTTAAATCGCTCCTTATTAAGTGAGACTTCTTACTTCACATTTTGTTTTGCTGAACAATGAGTTTGAGTAATAATTTTGTAGCCTACAATAATATTTTCACATTAACTATCAAGTGTCAAACCTCTCAAAGTCGAATATGTACAGAATCCTGTAGTTATTCTCTAAAGATTTTAGCTTTTCAAAATTCTTTTAAAAATGGCTAAAACAAATGTAAATGTATATTTTTGTAGGAACTTTGATTAATTTTATATTTTCTAATTGTTTATTACTTTATTATTATTTACTATTTGAAATTATTAAATAGACCTACATATGATTAGAATGCTCATCTTAAAAATGTTCTGCCCAGAAAAAAGAGATCATATGTAGGAAATGGAGGGGCAGTAACCCCCATTTTCCATAGTAGACAGTTTAGTGGCTCTTGAACATATGGCCCATGTTAAGTGGTTGAGAAGTCTGGAACATTTACAGAGGCATTGGCACAGTCTTGAAAATGCAGGTTTCTGAATTCTTTGATGCAGGAAAAAAAAAGAAACAAACTTATTTCTTCCCCCATGAGATGATAATTATTGCCAAATTAATGAATAAATTATAAAGCAAGTAGGCATCAGAAAGTAGTTCATTTAATTAAGAATTTATTTATATATTCATTTTTTTCCCTAAAACTTAAAACCCTTAAGGTGTGTAAATCTCTATGCATCAAGCACTGTGCTAAATATTGTGGATCCAATGATAAATGAACAACTCCTGCCCCCAAAGAGCTCACTCTCTAATATAAAGTAAAACACATGAAAAGAACTGTCAGTACAATAGGAGTGTGCATATGATATTATAGATGCCTTGAGCAGGAAGCGATTCTGCTTTGGATGGGGCTGTGCAGGGACCACGGAAGGAAATGACATTTGAATTGTCACTGACTAGGTTAGACATTTGGTAGAGAAAGGAAGACCGTCTAGCCACGGGACTTTGGACCATTCACTGAACCCGTTTCAGTTACACGAGTACAAGCATCTATGGTTTTCAGCTACGCTTTTGTAGTTATTAATTTAGTTCTAAATCTAACTTCAGATTTTGAAAACAGCATTTCTTTTATCTATTGTGAAAGCACTTGTTAAGCATTCCAAATAGTTGCTTGTAACAAACTTCCTCTTCGTTATCTATTACCAAACGAGGCAAGCCACCAGTGACATCAAACCATCAAAGTTGGCGTATGTAAAGTCCACACACAGTGTCTCCAGCCTGCTCTTTGTAAGCTTATTTTCTTACTTGTTGGCATCTGCTCCCTTCTCCTGCCAGACCCTAATGTTGCCTCCTTTTTCGTCTTTTCCATTATTAAAATCCTCTTTCCTGAAAGATCTTGTTTTTAAATTAGTTTCTTCATGTTGGACCTTTCTCGTGAGAACAAAATTGAGTGTTTCTTTCTAAATATAGTAACAAAACTTTGGGCATCTTTTTATGACTTGTGATTTGGTTTTATAGTAACATAAAGCAATAGGTAAATCAATGTACATATTAATATTACTTATCAGTGTGACGTTTACAGCTAATATAGTATTTGATTCACCAAAGAACAGAGGTTCGGCAGAGAATTTTATTTTATTCTTGATCTTAGATTTTTTTCCAACATTTAATGCAGTTTTTGTAAAGGTCGAGGTGGAATCCCTTTGAACCATTGTTAGAGCCCTTTTCCAGAGATGGTTCCTGTGAAGAAACATGAGGTTTTGTTTGCCTTTTAAAGAATTCACTAGTTCTTTATACTATTGTGGTTCACTGTCTGAGTGTAAAGCTATTTCAAGACATTCTTTGTGGACTGCTGTTCAGATCTCCTTTATCAAACTGCAATGGCCCATGGGGTTTCTTGCTCAATACACTTGCATCTTTCTATATTCCATGTGACAAATCCTAGCTATTACTTTTGAAGTGAACAGTATTATTAGATGTCTATGTTGCAATATTATGATCTTGGGGCCAATTTGGGGACCCCCATTTCATGTGTTAATAAATGAATTAGAGACACGTTGCAATTATTTGAAAAGTGCAGGTCAAAATCTTCCCCAAGAACCTAACCAGGTATATCTAGATGATTAAGACTTAAATTATTAATAGAGATAAACCTCCAAATTCTCTCCTTTGTGAGGAGAGATTGCCTTATGTCAGGGCTATAGAAGCTAATTAATAAAAGCTTTCATAATTTCAGTGATAGGCAAAGCCTAAGAGATATCTAGGCCGACCTCTCCTTTTATAGATAAACCAACGCTCAGAGAGATTAAGAATTTCTCTCCCGTGGCAGAAGGGGCCGAGGGGCCAGCAGAACTGTGTTGCCTTCTAATGGGAAATTTTGCCTTTTCACTACATCATGAGAGCTTGATGATAATGACTTCATTTTTATGTCAATGCATTACATGTCTAAAACAGGCAATGCGGCTGATTGTGAAAGCGGGTCATGGGGATCGACTTTGGGGTCAATCGGGCCTGAGTAAGAAGTCAATTCTGGTCCTTAAATACTCTTGATTCACCTTCTTCACTTATAAATTGAGGTAAATTCCATGGGGTTGTGTGCAGGGTTAAGTGAGATATTATATATAGTGCTTCCAGCTTAAAATTTGGCATAGAATATGTACTTCAAAAAGATGATAATGTTAATATGCCTAATAATAACGGTACTTAATGATACTAAGCCAAAGCTTACTAGGGTAGCTACTCGGAAGACCTTGGCATAAGATTGAAGTCACAGTGCTTTGTAATAGACTATTACGGTTGTTTTTACTTTTCCTTTGTGATACTTTTCACAACTCTAATTAAACAAGCATTTGTGCAATAATTTTATCAGTGTCTTCTATATCTATAGAAGGACAAGGACACGTCTGTCTTGTTTACCATTCTCCTCCTCAAGTAACTAGCACAGAAGCCTGACAAACAGACATTACATATGGGTATCACTATCCTGTTTTTTCAAATTCTGAATTGGCAGAGGAAGAATGGCATGGGGCAGGATGACGGAGGGAAGTGAGTCTTCAGAAGTCCATGCTCTGGATGATAACTGCAAAGCTGTGCCCAAGGCATGTAGAGGAGAGGAATTTGAATCGGTTTTTGTAGAACTTTCCCGAGGACCCGAAAAAGCAAGAATCAATACTTCATCAGATACCCCATCCTTTTGGGCTGCAATACTGCTTTGTGATACAGCTATTCTGCTTATGTGTGCAAGATGTATC
Organism: Equus quagga; assembly: GCF_021613505.1. Classification (NCBI taxonomy): domain Eukaryota; kingdom Metazoa; phylum Chordata; class Mammalia; order Perissodactyla; family Equidae; genus Equus; species Equus quagga. The sequence goes on along the minus strand of NC_060284.1, from coordinate 9,487,623 downwards.
TTCTATGTTGGCACGAATTAACGCTGGGAGACTCCCAATACTGAAGAATCATTCACTATAGAAGAAAGGTAGTCCACATATTCAATAAAGGTGGATGTAAATATATTTGTGCAAATGTTTCTATGCAACCTTCATTCAAGGAATCTATTCTTTTTAAGTCTATCCTAAGGCTTTAGGCTACAGATGGTGTCATTTCCATAGGCATCCGTGCCTATTTAGTACATTTGGTCTGATCACTTCTTTACTTCTGCTACACAGGGCCCTAAAATGCACCTTCCCAGTATATGCTATCCTTTCTTTAGCTTGAGATAGTTCTTATAAGGACAAACTCCTTAATGGTTCAGAACATCACTACAATTTCTTTCAAACCTCCCACCTCAGCAATTAGTTCTGGACTCTGCCAAAATGAAGATACTTAATAAATGTTTCTTGAACAAATGAAGACAAGAACACACAATAAATTATCCTCTGAATGGAATTAAAAGTGTGCAGTTTTGACTCTATAAGCTGGCTTTTAATTTGACATAGCCCAAAACAGGACTGAATATTCAATTGACACACGTGCAAATTCAAGTGTATATAGATTATCTGTGATGAGTGATTTTACAGCAACTTCAATGCTGAAACTCACAATATAAAATGTGTTGCATTTCTCTATCATCATTTATCTAGGGATTTTTTTTTTTGTTAGCAGGAAAATAGTTAGTATGCCATCATTGAACTCATGTGTTAGAAAAATCTCCTCCCAAATTTATGTATTCATTGAAAACCAGCACCCTATAATGTCAAACTTTATTTATGCTTAAATATATCCACTTGCAGTAAAAGTATCACTTGTCATTTCTGTCAAAATGAGTTCAGAAATTATGTATCACTTGACCTATTTGATAGTAACCTGCAATCAATCTTGCATCCTGTATCATAGCTGGCACTGCCTTTCCACACCCCACTGAATATATTTGGAGTGTAAAATCACTTTCAAAAACAGAAAATGGACAAAGGAATGGAGTTAATTATAAATGAAGTCAAAATCATATTTATTATTTATTTATTCTATTTTTCAGTAAACTTTTTTTAGGGACTTTATTTTTAGAGCTGTTTTAGGTTACAACATAATTGAAAGGAAGGTACAAAAGATTTCTCATATATCCCCTGCCCCAACACGTGCATAGCATCACCTATTATCAACATCACTCAACAAAATAGTACATTTTTTACCAAGGATGAATTTACATTGACACATCATAATCACCCAAACTCCATAGTGTACCTTAGGGTTCTCTCTTGGTGTTGTTGGGTTTGGACAAAAGTATAAGGGCAGATAACCATCATTATAATATCATACAAAATATTTTCACTTCCCTAAAAATCCTCTGTGCTCTGCCTATTCATCTCTACCCCCACATTCCCATCCTTGGAAACCACTGACCATTTTATTGTATATAGTTTTGCCTTTTCCAGAATGACACAGTTGGAATCATACTGTATATAGCTTTTTCGTTGACATCTTTCACTTAGTAATATACATTTAAGTTTCCTCCATGTCTTTTTATAGCTTGATAGTTCATTTGTTTTTAGCACTGGATAATATTCCATTGTCTGGATGAGCACAGTTTATGTATCCATTCACCTCTTGAAGGACATCTTGGTTGCCTCCCAGTATTGGTAATTATGAATAAAGCTGCCATAAACATCCGTGTGCAGGTTTTTGTATGGACGTAAGTTTTCAGTTCCTTGGGGTAAATACCAAGGAAGATGATTACTGGATTTTGTGGTAAGAATATCTTTAGTTTTGTGAGAAACCGCCAAACTGTCTTCCAAAGTGGCTCTATGATTATGCATTCCCAACAGTAATGTATGAGAGAGTTCCTGTTGCTCCATATTCTCACCAGCATTTGATGTTGTCAGTATTCTGGATTTTGGCCATTCTAATAGGAGTGTAGTGCTATGCATTTCTCTCATGACATGTGATGTGGAGCATCTTTTCCTATGCTTATTTGCTATCTGTGTATCTTTTTTGATGAGGTGTCTGTTAAGGTCTTTGGCTCATTTTTTAATCTTATTTGTTGCATTATTGTTGAACTTTAAGAGTTCATTGTGTTTGGAGAACAGTCCTGTACCAGATACATCTTTTGCAGATATTTTCTCCCAGTTTGTGGCTTGTCTTCTCACTCTCTTGACATTGTCTTTCACAGAGTTGAAATGTTTACTTTTAGTGAAGTCCAGCTTATCAATTTTTTCCTGCATGGATTGTGTCTTTGGCATTATATCTAAAAGTACATCACCATATTCAAGGTTGTCTAGGTTTTCTCCTATGTTATCTTCTAAGAGTTTTATGGTTTTGCATTTTACGTTTAGGTCTATGATCCATTCTGAATTAGTTCTTGTGAAGGGTGTAAGATCTGTGTCTTTTTTTTGGCACGTGGATGTCCAGTTGTTCCAATACCGTTTGTTGAAAAGACTGTCTTTGTTCCATTATATTGCCTTTGCTCCTTTGTCAAAGATCTGTTGACTATATTTATGGGGTCTATTTCTGGGCTATCTTATCTGTTCCATTGATCCATTTGTTCATTCTTTCACCAATGACAAGCTGTCTTCATTACTCATTTTATACTAAGGCCTGAAGTCAGATAGGGTTAGTCCTCCAACTTTGCTCTTTTCCTTTAATATTGTCTTGGACTATTCTGAGTCTTTTGCCTTGCTACATAAACTTTAGAATCATTTTGTCAATATCCATAAAATAATTTGCTTGGATTTTGATTGGGATTGCATTGACTCCATAAGCTGAGTTGGGAAGAACTGACATCTTGACAATATTCATTCTTCCTGTCTATGAATATGGAATCTTTCTCCATATATTTAGTTCTTTGGTTTTGTTTATCAGAGTTTTGTAGTTTTTCTCATGTAAATCTTATATATATTACATTAGATTTATACCTAAGTATTTCATTTTGGGAGGTGCTAATGTAAATAGTGTTGTGTTTTTAATTTCAAATTCCATTTGTTTATTGTTGGTATATAGGAAAGCAATTCACTTTTCTGTATTAACTTCGTATCTGACAACCTTGCTGTAATCACTTATTAGTTCCTAGTTATTAGTTATTAGGAGGTTTTTTAATGGATTCTTTTGGATTTTCTATGTATATAATCAGTATCTGTGAATAAAGACAGTTTTATGTCCTTCTTTCCAATATATATCCTTTTTATTTCCTTTTCTTGCCTTATTGCATTAGCAAAGACTTCCAGTATGATGTGGAAAGGAATGTTGTGAGAGAACATCCTTGCCTTGTACCAGATCTTACTGGGAAAGCTTTGTGTTTCTCACCATTAAGTATGATGTTAGTTATAGGATTCTTATAGCTAACCTTTATCAAGTTAAGAAAGTTCTCCTCTATTCCTAATTTATGGAGAGTTTTTATCATGAATGCCTGTCAGATATTGTCAAAAACTTTTTTATTCATCTCTTGATATGATCATATTTTTTTTTTTCTTTTTTAGTCTGTTGATGTCATGAGTTACATTGATTGGTTTTTGAATATTGAACCAGCCTTGCATACCTGGGAAAAATCCCACTTGGTCATGGTGTATAATTCTTTTTACACATTTTTAGACTCAATTTGCTAATATTTTGTTGAGGATTTTTGCATCAATGTGTATGATAGATATTAGTCTATTATGTTTTTTTCTTATAGTATCTTAGTTTGGGTTTTGGTATTACGGCTATGTAGAATGAGTTAGGAAGTATCCCCTCTGCTTCTCTTCTCTGAAAGAGATTAGAGAGAGTTGGTATAATTTTTTCCTTAAATGTTTGGTGGAATTCACCAATGAACCCATCTGGACCTCTGCTTTATGTTTTAGAAGGTGATTAAGTATTATTTCAATTGCTTTAATAAATATAGGTATACTCACATTATCTACTTCTGTTTGTGTGAGTTTTGTCAAATATTATCTTTCAAGGAATTGGTCCATTTCATCTAGGTTATCAAATTTATAAGCATAGAGTTGCTCATAGTATTCCTTTATTATCCTTTTAATTTCCTTGGAATCTGTAGTGATATCCCTCCTTCATTTGTGATATTAGTAATTTATATCTTCTCTCTTTTGTCTTAGTTAGCCTGGCTAGAGGCTTATTGATCTTTTCAAAGAACCAGTTTTTCGTTTCATTGATTTTCTCTATTGATTTCCTGTTTTTAATATCATTGAGTTCTGCTCTAATTCTTATTATTTATTTTCTTCTGCTTACTTTGGATTCAAATTGCTCTTCTTTGTGTAGTTTCCTAAGGCAGAAACTTAGATTTTTTATTTTAGATCTTTATTCTTTTCTAATATATGCATTCAATGGTGTCCGTTTTCTAAGCACTGCTTTTGTTGCCTCCCACAGATTTTGACAAGTTGTGTTTTCGTTTTCATATAGTTTAAAATATTTTAACATTTCTCTTAAGATTTCTGCTTTGACCAATGTGTTATTTAGCAGTATGCTGCTTAATCTCCATGTATTTGGGGATTTTTCAGTTATCTTTCTGTTATTAATTTCTAGTTTAATTCTATTGTGACATGAGAGCAGACATTGTATTTCTATTCTTTTATATTTGTTAAGGTGTATTTTATGGCCCACATGTGGTCTATCTTGCTGAATGTTCCATGTGGAGTTTTTAACTCTCAGAGTTGTCCAAACTAAGCCTCCAGTAATTCATCAATTACAGTTCAGGTTTTCCTACCTAGGCACTGGTTCCCTGAGTGGCTTCTGCTCATGAGTCTCTGTTCCTGTCAGCTGATTCTATGTATTTGCCTGTCTCTCTCTCCACTCATGGGGGCAGTGGTTTGCCCTGTGTCCTTCTCTCTCTTAGGATCCAAGAAGAGTATTTTATTTTTCATCTTGTTCAGCTTTTTACTCACTTTTAGGACTGAGTGACAACTTCCAAGCTGCTATACACATAGGACTGGAAACCAGAAGTCCTAGACTTTATTTTTAGAGCCAGTGTTAAGTTTAGAGAAAAATTGTGCAGAAAATATAGAAAGCCCTATAGATCTCCTCTACCTTTCCCACCACTAGTTTCCTCTATCATTAGCATCTTGCACTAGTGTGGTATATTTGTCATAGTTGATGAACCAATATTGTTGATACATTAATATTACATCTATTATGTAATAATTATGTAAAAATATGTATAGATACATCTATAGTTTGCACTGGGGTTACTCTTGATGTTGTACATTCTATGGGTTTTGACAAATGCATAATGTCATCTATCTACCACTACAGTATAAGACAGAATAGTTTCACTGCCCTGTGCTCCGCCTGTTTATCCTTCCCTCCTCCCCAAATCCCTGGCAACTTCTGATCTTTTTACTGTTCCCTAGTTTTGCCTTGTCCACAATGTCTTATAGTTGAAATTATACCATATGTAGTCTCTTCAGACCGACTTCTGTCACCTAGCAATGTGCTCTTAAGTTTCCTTCACGTCACAATGTCTTGATGCAGGATCTCACTTAAGTGCTAAATAGTACACATCCATATTTACATAATGATTGCTATTCTGTAATAAAGGGAGTTATCTGAGGTGTCATGCAGTAGAAAGAGTAAGACTTTGGAGCCTTACAGCCATAGGTTTTTAAAAGTGGCTTTACCATGTTCTTTTTTTAAAGATTTTATTTTTCCTTTTTCTCCCAAAGCCCCCTGGTACATAGTTGTGTATTTTTAGTTGTGGGACCTCCTAATTGTGGCATGTGGAATGCCGCCTCAGCATGGCTTGATGAGCGGTGCCATGTCTGTGCCCAGGATTCGAATTGGTGAAACCCTGGGCCGCAAAGCACAAAGCAGAGTGCACGAACTTAACCACTCGGCCACAGGACCGGCCCCTGGCTTTGCCATCTTTTAGCTCTGAGCTGAGGCAATTTACTAAAGATCTCAGAGCTGCAGTTTGCCATCTCTCAAATGAAAATATTAATATCTACCTTGAAATGGTCATAAGAAATAACATGTAAAGCCATAGCATAACATCCGGTCATGCTGGCAGCAACAGAGGCAGCAGCTGTGATGGTCATGGAATTAGTTGTAACATGCTTGGCATACAAGGAGATTGTCTTTCTAGCGATTCATGTTTAACTTTAATAAATATCCCTTATTTCATAAATACAGATAGACTAGTACATTAATGACTAGCAATCAGATAAGGCTATATAGTCAACTGACAAAAATACAATAAATGAAAAATAAAAGGCTTCGACCTAATATAAAGAAATAGGCAAGCAAATAAAGAGTGATTGAGGTGGAAAGAGAGGCCCCATTTGATACATCTACTTGATAGGAATTTCTGAAATGGAAAGATTTTCAAGTTAGAATGTAATTTTTCAGTCTTAGGAAAGGAAATTTGTTTTACCTGAATATTAGGCTCCTCTGAGATATTTTAAAGTTACTTCAATATTTACTAAGTGTATGACTATAGTATGTCTTCATAAACACTCCAAAGAATGTTTTAGTTAAATCAAAGACTATAGATTAGAAGGAGAATCAAGAGTCACACAGTCATAGACTGTGTTTACAGTCACCATTGCTACTCCTTATTCCTTCAGCCTTTTATTAAGATTATAATAAATTAGGAGCCTGAAAATACTTGAGATTTTTAAAACAGAAAAATGGAAGAAAGCACATTATTTTTAACACTGATATTGGTTATACTTTGCATTGGAAGTACCTAAGACAGAGCCTTGAATTCCAAGACCTGGCATCAGTGAATCTACTTTGAGGTGGGGGGATCAATGGATCAATAAATTCCTGCTTCTTCCAAGATGGTTTAAAATGTTGAGTTCAAAGAGAAGAAGATGATTTACCAAAGATAAGACCATGAGATAGAACCCATAATGAGTTAGAACAGGAGCTAGCACGCTTTCTGCAAAAGGCCAAATACTAAATATGTTCAGCTTTGTGGGTCCTGAAGTCTCTACTGCAGCTACTCAACCCTGATATTATAATGTGTAAGCAGCCACAGACAACATGCTAACAGATGGGTATGCCATGTTTCAATGAAATTAGTCAGATGGCTGGATTTGACCGTAGTTTGCTGACTTCTGAGTTAGAAAATGAGAAAAAGAGTGGAATTAACCTGAAAACATTTTATTCAGATTACAAACTAAAATGACTATTCAAACTATTTTTTTACAAGGACTGACATATTGTGTAGAGGATGATCCGGTTTCATATTATGACACAGTGCAAATAGTGAATGATTATATGTGTGACGAGAAATACAGTTGTTTTTTTTTTTTTAAAGATTTTATTATTTCCTTTTTCTCCCCAAAGCCCCCCGGTACATAGTTGTATATTCTTCGTTGTGGGTTCTTCTAGTTGTGGCATGTGGGATGCTGCCTCAGCGTGGTCTGATGAGCAGTGCCATGTCCGCCCCCAGGATTCGAACCAACGAAACACTGGGCCGCCTGCAGCGGAGCGCGCGAACTTAACCACTCGGCCACGGGGCCAGCCCCGAGAAATACAGTTGTTTAAAGAAGTATTTTTTTGAGCATTTGGTAGAAATAAGACGCTGCTTTTTGTGGGGCAATAGAAGAATGCAGGTTTTGGAACTGGCATTGGGCATATCTTGATATTTAACCTTAACTGTCCTTTGTGGGTTGCATGATCTTGAGTATGCAACTTAACTATTGGGAGCTTTAGTTTCCGTATTCGTTCATAGAGAAATCCTACATCATAAAATTATTATGTACTATAAGCAAAAGAGCTTGTATAAAGTACTTAATATACTTCCTGGAATGCAGTACATGCACAAAAGGAATTTATAGGTAATTATTTATTGTTGAGTAACTTCAACATAGAAAGTTGAAAAAAGGTAATAGTATCTTCTATAAGATTGTGAGGATTAAATAAGATATATGAAAAACAAATATTTAGCCCAGGGCTTGCACCTAGTAAGTGTTCAATTGATATTAGCTGCTGTTATTATTATTATTAAATACAGTAATGTATAAGATATGTACATTCATAAGTGAGTTCCAAATGTGCAAGGTAGAATGTGATACATGCTATGACAAAGATACAGAAGTCACATCTGACTGGGGGAATCAGAAAAGGATTCAAAGAGAAATGACATTTGAACCATCTGGGTAGAATGAATTCTATTTCAATTAGAGGAGCTGAAAGATATTAAAGATAAATCAAAGGATGAGAGCAAAGAAGAGAAGCAGGAATTTGATCGGCATGTGCAGTGAGCAGTAACTTAATATGATACTGTTTATAGAATCTGCACATTTCTTATTCAGACCTCAAAGCAATCCTGTGTGCTGGACATTATTACACGTACTTTGTAGAAAAGCAATCTAGATTCAAAAGGTTTAATAACTTTTCTAAGGTTATACAAGGATACACTCATCCTGGAATTGAACCGAGATCATTTTTTCCCCCTGAAGTCAGTGTTATTACCATTCTGCTACACAGACTCTCTAACAGCAAGTGGAGCGAAGTGGACGCTTAATCCCCCGTATGTAGGTCAATCGTCACTCTTTGATACTGTAAATATTTTTATTCTCCCATTTCATTCATTAATGAAAGATAGTTATATCCTTGTTTTTCACTTTCTTATTCATTCAAAAAATATTTTGGAATGCCTACCATGTGCCAGGCACTATTCTAGGAGATGGCATACGTCAATAAAGAAAATAGATAAAGGTATTTGCCACATAGTTGTGGGCTTTTGTTTGTTTACTTTTTGAAAATTATTTTTAAGATTGAGGTGAGAATATATTACATAACACAGTTAACATTTCCCCCAGAGAAAAGCATAGAGAGTCGTTTGTTATCTAATTGTCATTTTATTCTCCTAAATAAAGGGATTAAAAAGCTGATGCCTCCAAGTCATTGGAGATCAAAATGAGATCTCCATATGGTTGATATTAACTGATATTTACTTTAAAATTTACTTTATCTTTTCACACTAAAAATCACAACTCTGTTTTAATGAACATGGTGATGACATTGTATTCATTTTAACCAAAATTTAGAAAAATAAAACTAAAAGAATAAATCTCTATTGGTAGAAGGTTTTCTTGAAATATTCCAGGCCACAAAGAAAAGAAAAGAAAAGAAGCACTCTCATAAGCAAGCAGCAGAGGGAAAGCTTATAGGACCTTTTTTCAGTAAAAGCAATAAAAATACGGGATTTGTTTATAAGAAGACAGACACAAGTCTACATTTCAAAATTTGTTATTTCTGCGCTTATATTTGCACAGGTTCAAAATGCTCTTTAACATGTGAAACTTGTGCTTACTAGTTTTAAGGCGGAGAGAGAAAGAGGCAGCTTGCATGGAACAGCTGGATCTAATTAGAACCCAAAGTTCTGACTCCACTTGATCTGATTTCCCCGTCAGGATGGAGTCATTACACCATAAATAGTGTAAGCTCGAACTTCCAGTTCAAACCAGAAGGAACCGGCAATCACAGCTCCTCTTATGCAGGTGTCACGGACGTTGCTGTTTAACATCACAGCATTTCCATATGGACTGACTCAGTCGCTTAGAACTTTTCCACTAATAAATGAATAAGGGAGTCGTGAGGTTTTTTCTGCCATACATCTATTCATTTATTTCTACTTGGAGGCACTTAAAAATCTGAAGTGTCAGCTTAGTAATAAAATACTCTCTATTATCACCAACTCCTCATTGTAAACTATCATGCGTACATATTTTTTTCATGTTTCTTATACGAGAATATAACACCCCTTATGTTTTCTCTCTCTTTGTAAATTGAGTATTTAATGGACTTATAGACTAAACAAGTATTTGTAATATAAAAGAGATCATCCTTTCCCAATCACATCATTTTAGAAATGTGGAGACTGAAAGTCAAAAGAAAAAGTTGTCTGACTGACTTCTCACATATAGGAGACGTAAAGTAAAGCCACAGGCTTCTGAGTTCCCAACGAGCATTCATCTCAGAATTTGAACTGACGAGAAACCCTTCCAGGGAAAATATAACTTGTCTCCATGTTTATAGTCTGGCTGCTTCTTCTTATGTAATACAAGTTTATCATAGGTTTTACAAATCAGAGAATAAAGAGAAAAAAGAATATTCATCCCAAAACAATCCCTGGTAAAATTTTGGATTTTATGTTTCGATACATTTTGTGCATACAAGTTTGCATCCTTTCCATTTTAATACATTTTATCCTGTTCCAAGGCAAGTAATAAATCTTTATGAACATGCTTTTTAATGGCCGAATGGTATTTTACATAGGTGTGCCACATTTAAAACAGCATTTTATTTGACAGATTGTTCCAATTTGCTTATGTGATCATACTTTGATGAGAATCGCCGTGCATTGCTCTTTTGTAGATCTCTGTTTCTGTCCTCAGGATAAAATTCTTGAATTGGAATTCTTGGGTCATAAGATAGGCGTTTTGAGCCTTCTGATATGAGTTGCCAAATTATCCTTCTGAAAAGCTTTACTAGTCTATAGTTACACTCTCAGAATAGAAAAGTTTCTGTTTTCTGCGCACACAGCTAACACTGACTTCATCATTTCCTAATGATTTCATGTTTGATAGGTAAAACATAACACCTGATTTTAATTTACACTGATGAAAAGTGAAAGTGGACACTTTTCACACGCTTCTTGCACATTTCTACATATGTCTAAATAACTACAAAGACTGGTAAAATTCAGAAACTGTGGACAGGGAAAGGAATAATCAATTTCAGCTGAGAGGATGGGAGAACGCATTTGCCTCAAGTCTAGAGTCATTGGAAAACCATTTGAGTTGTGGAATTGAATGGAAAAAATACAATGAAAAAGTGAAAAGACGATTTAGGTATCACTGAGGAAAAGTAAAGGTGAAAAGTGAACATGACAGAGATACCTAATGAACAAGTCAGAGAAAGACAAGTCAAAATTTCTGTATCCAGTCTCTGTGAGTAATCGACAGGAAGAGTTGTGGTCAGGGCATCATTAAAGGCTCAGGGAAAAACAAACTGAAGGAAAGAGAAATAGTCTAGCAATTTCTGTGATGGAGTCATGGCTCTTCAGAGTTGGAAGGGACCTCTGGACATGTTCTAGCTCAACCATGTAGTTTCCACATGAGGAAGGTGAGCAGTTAAGTGCTTTGCTTAGGGTCTCATCTTCTTAGAAGAGCCAGAAATAGAATTCAGGCCTCATAATTCCCAGCTGAATGCTCTCTGCACAATTTTATAGAAATAAAACATCTTCAAGCAAACAGAGATGTGATGTTATGTTTGTCCTTTGAATGAATCATTTAGCTTCTCTCATCTTTCGTTTTCTCATCTTTAAAATGAGAAGACAGGGCCAAATAAACATGAACATTCTTTGGTTTTATCAGAATTATTGGATTTCATCTGCTTATAGCTGACACTCAAGTTCTTTGCTTCCTGGGCCATGTTAATCTTAAAAAAAGAAAATTTGTGTTTCCCTGCATATACACTTTTAGAGAGCTGAACTGCTTTCTTCTTCCCTGTGGTCAGGTAATTCAGAGCCTGCTTTGGTTTTTCTTTTAAACTGAATTTTTCGAACAAAATTGTTTCTTGGCCAAGATGATTTATAAGGTATTTTAGCCCCAAAAGCATTGTTTTAAGAAAGTTATAAACAACTGTGCATGGGGACAGTGCCAGTCGACTACCTAGTTTTCTGACTCGAGAAAAACTAGTAGGATATATTAAGTATTATTTTTCATTGGAATTGAAGGAGTCCTCCATTGCTTTCCCTCATATATTTTTACCTTCTTTCCTTACTGCCTATGCTTTTATGGGTAACATTTGAAGTAGCCATGATGTAACAATTTGATTTTTGTGGAAACATATCTGTGGCCCAGCCACATGCACAGTGTGCTAAGTGTAGACACTGTCACAAGCCTGGTTGTTGGACATTTGTAGGTGTGAAGCGACTGCTGTCGATCAATGCATGGTGCTAATAAGGCTGAGATCATACAATCAATTCCTGTCCTCCGGTTCTCTTTCACCCCAAGCTGCAAGTAGTAATATTAGTTGTAAAGGTGAATAAAAGAGAAAGCATAGAGGACTCAGTGTAAATCTATCACTACCACAGGGGAACTAAAAAATGAACAGACGTTCACACATGGCTCATTGAGTGGTCATTGGAGCTTGTCAGGAGCCAAGGGGAAGAAAAAAGGAAAATAGCCTACAGGTGGTTCATGTTCTAGCACAGAACCAAAGTAATTATTTGTGATTTCAAATATTTATTGTGAACAAATGACTATTTCTTCACCAATAATGATATGAATAAGAATGTGGGAAGGGCTTATGGCTTTCCTTCCATATCGGGGCGAGGCCAGTGCAAATTCTGTGAATTCAGTGGAATTTTGGCTGATCAAATTTCCGAAAGTAGTTTGTAAGGCTAGGTTAATAAATGGACCCCTAGATTAGAAAAGAATGGTTACTGCACACAAGCATTTAGAAACCCTACTAAGTGAATCAGGGAACTGTGTTGGTTTCCAAAGACAGAAAATGATGGGAAAAGAGCCTTTCCTATGGCTTAGACTGGGACTCGATAGAACATGTAAAGAATGACTGGGCTTGAATCCAAGAGTCCTGAACAAATTTGGTACAATATAGAGAATTCTGTTGGGTTTACTTTTATAGGACAAAGAAGCTTATTCCTTTGGTGCATCTTCTTAAATAAAGCTAATATTACGTAGCTATAGCCAACACATTCTAAATATGAAGATTATTTTTCCTTAAAGCAGAATACCATATCCATAGCTAACTAGTTCCTTCCTATATTCACTCATAATATGAATTTGTAATAATTAGTGAAATGTTAACGTATGGAGGGAAAATATTTTAAGTATTCAATAGTATACTATGGAATACTATTTCAGTCATATACAGGTTGATCTCTTTTGGTCTCATTCGCAACCTTTCAATATTTCTGTCAGAAAGTCCCTGAAGATCCCTCTCAATAATTCAGCAGAACAACAGATCAGTTTTCTCTCTGAAACTTAGATATTACCTCTGGTCAAGGGTAAACAGACTCAGTTAAGCCTTACTTTGAAATAATATATGCATTTCTAAGCGTAAAGAGAGAAGCCATTTTTCAATTGCATAGTACTGGTTAATTATACTCTCATTCCACAGATTGCCTTGCTTTCTGGTACACATTCTAACTTTAGAAAGCCAGGATGAACTGTGTGTTAGGTCTGACCTGCGATCAATCTTTCTATTAATTGTCATGTTCTATGCTCTCAGGAAGAAAGAAATCAGTTAATTTGCAGATATTTCTGACAGATTTTCCTAAGTATGAGGGTTCAGGTCAGTTATATTACAGTTAAATTCCTAGGATGTGCTCCTTTTCCAAAAGAGAGATGCCAATTCGAGGTGACCTACCAATTCAGATCCACTACCCCTTAGGAGAACACAGAAAAGAAAATGAAATGCTGATTAAAAGATTAGTTTACATCATTTATTTATTAGTTATATATATAAATATTTATATATATGAAGATATATATGTAAGTACACACACACAGACACACACACACACATTGTTGGAAATGACAAAGAATCTATCATAGTTTGCAAAGACCAAAATATCATAATGGTAAGCTTTCACATTTGGGGGCAAAGTGCCAATACTATTTCCACTTCTGTAAGGTGAGAGGAGCAGCGGAGGAAGAGGATAACATTCTGAGAAGTCACTTTTCTTTCCTCAGAATGTTACAATCCAAAAATACCTGCCTAGAGTCCATGACCTATGCAGGGCAAGGCGGCCAACTAGTGATTAAATATGGAACTCCCCAATCATTACTCAACTTCTCACCAACCCACTGTGTGTCTGCTGATTAACCCTGATTGAAATTTAATACCCATTTTTCCTATTCTACCTAATCTGTCAAAGAACTGCAGACAACGTGGAGATAAATGTTAGCCTCTTACTTCTGGTATATTCTTCAAACGTCCAGAATCTTCAGGCTTAGTCATTTCCTTTAAAAGAGACTAAATCTTACCATGGGCTTCAAAAATGGTTCTACTGAATATTTAAAAAGCATAAAAAGTCCTAAGGTAATGATTTATTTCACTCATTTGTTACTTCATTATAAAAATAATTATTGAGAGACTACTACTGCTTGCTGCATGGGAATGAGAAAAACCACCTAATTCAGGAATATGTGGTATTCCTAAAACTGTGTTATATAAATAAAACTTATATGTGCTAAATAGTGCTGTTATTAAGTGCTCATATTTCTTTCCTCATTCAAGGATTAAACTTTTTGAGGGGACGCTGCTGTCCTGAATATTTAGTATACTGAGTTGTTATGCTCAAAATATATCACAAAGTTTGATTTACCTAATGTTCAACAAATGTGTATTCCATGCATACTATGTGCAAAGCACTCTAAAAGTGCTTGCATTTTTCAAAAGTCAGAAAATGTGTGGTTGCTCTAAAAATAACTCCAAACTGGAACATAATCTAAGATTTCTGCTAGAATTGAAAAACAAGAAACTGAAAGGGCCTGATGCAAACCTGACTTATTACATGGGTTGGTTCCTGATTTGGGATTGAGGGGTGGGGTGCATAAGAGAATGTCTTAATATAGCTTGTCAAGGTAGCAAAACTACGTAAAATGTAGAGTTGTATAAATGGTATGAGACCAGCTGGTAGGAAAAGCCAGTAGGAAAATGACTAAAGAGGGAAATTGTGTGAGGGGGAAAATAGTTCTTCCTAGCAGACTTCAGAGTCCTTCATTTATAATATATGAGCAGACGCTGGTCTGGGGAAGTTATAAGAATAAGTCCCTGAGTAAGGATCACTCTGGGCCTGGAAGTAACACAGGAGACATCTGGTCCCATTGAAGATCCTTTTATGTCAAGAATAGTGATGGTTACCTTTCAGAGATGTTGTACTAGGTTTGATGGTAAGCACTTTGATACCTCTCCTGCTTAATCCTCACCACAATGGATATCACTTTCATTTAAAAGATGTAGAAATTGAAGTATGTGTTTCAAGTACCTTTCCCAAGATCTCGCACCTATTATATTCATTCAACAAGCATTTATTGCGTACTTGTCACATGCCAGACACTGTTTTAGAGTTTTGCGATGCATGAGTAAATAAAACAGAACTTGGCTTCGTGGAGCTTTCACTTTTAAAAAGAGACAGACGATAAACAAGTGGCATTAAAAACAAAACAACAAAAAAAGTGAATTGTATATTAGAATGTGATAGCACTATGGGAAACAGAAAAAAAGAAGAGAAAGCAAAGAGAGATTGGGGTTGGGAGTTGTATTTTTAATGGAGTTCTCCATGTAGGCCTTATTGAGAAAGTGACATTTGAGCAGGGACATGAAGGAAAAGAGGAAGGTGGCCATGTGGCTCTCTAGGGAAGAGCATTCAGCCCCAGGGAGAAGCTGAGCCTGAAGGTGAGACCAATGTGGCTGGAGAGGAATGAAATCAGACAACGAACAGAAGAGGCAGAGAGTTACAAGGGTCAGACTATCAGACCAACAGGGCTTTTGGCTTTTGCTCCCAGTGGAAAGTGGGGCTCCCTCAGGCTGTTAGGGTCTCTGCCACTGTCTGCCCTACGGAAGGAGCCCTAAACTGGGCAAGAAAAGAATGTTCCATTCCTTTGTGTTCCTTCCCTGTGGCAGTTTAATGTTTTTCCACAGGAAACATGTCGTATTTTCTGTAAGTAATAAAACCTGCCATCAATTGTTTATTGTTCATTTAAACTTGATTTAGTTTTTGCAAAATCCATGAGGAAAGCTAATTAATGACTTCTATTGACTGTTTATGATTCCAAATCATATCACTTACCAGTCTTGAAGGCATTCTGCTTACCACTAAATGAGTCTGGATTCTTTCTGAGGTCCTATTGGATTTAGGAAAATTACAATATTTCTGAGCCAGAATTTGAAGAAGCCTGGAGTTTACAAATTGTAGCAGACCCCCCACATGCATATACATTTGTGTTTGGATCACGATTGGAGTAGAGACAATTTTAAGAATAACAATGTCTTCCTCTCTCTTCCCTAGAGGCTGATTCTCTATCTACCCTTCTTCCTAAGAGTGGGTCTTAGGAACTTACAGAGGCAACCTAACACACTGATGTATTGCTTTCAGATAAGCTTGGCCCAGCACAAGTGAAAAGTCAATGAAATATGTATTCAATGCAACCTTTGCTGCTTGACTTTGCAATATATTTCCAAATTTAACCACCATTTTTTCCAATGGTCCACTTTTTTTTGTGGCCTAAGATACTTCTACAATCACTATATCATAACCATTCTCACTAAAAAGACATGTTGCCTGAAACATAAGGTCTCTTCCACCCAAAAGGTTGCGTTAATGTACTTTGGCAATTGTATTCTGCAGACTTGTTGACAATCCTAACATCATGGGAAGAACTGGGGAAACTTCCGGTCAATCAGGGGAGGGCAGGCAAAAATATCTGGGAGTCCATGTGGTTTCATATCACCTTATGTCACACAAAGAAGAGGTTGCCTTCTTCATCGGCTGACCTGTTTGCCCAAAACAGGATAGCAATTTTCTCCATTTGAAGGAGTTGGCAACACCACATTCGTGATTTTGCTCCTTTATCTGGTCTCTTTTACTTCCCTTCATTTTTAACTTTCCTTATTCATTCCTGAATATATTTAGTCCTGCCTGAAAGTCCCAGTGATACACGCAAGCCCAGCCCTAGATAAAACAGTGACTATCTTCCTGGGACTCGTGCGGCTACGGGTTCTCAGAAAAAGTAGCAAAAGAGATGAGGGTGAGACACATTCAACTTTTATAGAACAGATATTTATAAATTGTCTCTTGTAAGCTATAATAAACATTTATAGATTTCCTACTGCATACTAAATACTGAAGCAAGAACAGTGCACTTTATTAATTCTAGTGAATCTAGTGAATGAATGAATGAATGAACAAATAAACAAAACAACAAACCCTGCTACCTTATTTGACTTGTGATCTCATTACCATGGTAAAAATATTTCACTTTTACACAACTGACTCTTTCTTATTCTTTCTCTTTCCCTCTCTCCTCCTGTTTTTTTCTCCATCCCTCTTTTTTTCTCTCTCCCTTCTTTCTTTCTCCACATATACCAAATTACACTTCGCTGACCCTCTTTTTTTTTTTATCATGATAAGCTTTATAATTTATCTTTATTCTGTGGTTGAAGCATTTCAACATTAGTTCAAACACTTTTATTTTCTGGCCATGTTGCCCCTCATTATTAGCAGCATCTGCACCATGAACAGCTGGGCTTGCCAGTAGTGAAGGGCACAGCCCTGCCAGCCCACCCCAATCAATGTCTGAGTGTAGCTGTGCTGCCCTTGGACCTGCAGGCATGCTGGTTTTTCTGATCCTGTCTCTCATTCATATAGAGGCCAGAAACTCTGCCAAATTGTGTGATGATGACAAATGGGAGCTAGGATAAAGCTCTCAGGTAAATGCATTAACTCACCATACTTCCTAAGGCCCCAAGAATTTGGGTCATTTCTAAGAAAGAGCATAGGGAACACAAATGAGTGAACCTCACAGAGAAATCCAAATGAGTGAATCTGGTGCTTCCGGTACCAGCGAGATGTCATCCTTTCACTTTTCAAGTAGCCCCAGAATGTCTGAACTATTCTTATCCCCACATCTCTACTCAGGCAGAGGCCCCACGCTGCTGAAACAGAAGCTTTTCAGCATTGCAGTACCTTGTCAAGTCTGTGCTAGGGAGCATACCCCAAACCTGCCTGCATTATACATGACTGGTTCTGCTCACTGATGTCATCCCCATTCTGCTCACGGTACTTCTATCACAAATTCAAATCTGAGATGGGATTTGCTCCCATCCCTGACAGTCATCCTGCGACAGTCCCAAGATTTAAGAAGTAGACTGAGGGTGCTTCTCCCAAAGGTTCTGTTTTCACATTGGCCTCATTTGGTTACAAGTGAAATTCCTATGACAGAAAGACTAATTTAAACAATGCACCGAAAACCTACCCCTCCATCACCATCATGCTTCCACGTGCACTTTTGTTAGCATGTGTTTTTCTGTAAGCAAAATGTTTTTATACACTAATAGACCTGCTTTATAAGAACTTCATTCTTTTTTAATGTAGTTCATAGAGCTGTAGCTTCTCAACCTTTCATGAGTATTCAGCAACCATCTCATTTTTCATGAGATACATATGTATATCAGCTATAACACACTGTCACTGAACACTGGTTTTCAATCAAGTAGGCTGTCAGTAAAGCTGATTCACTAACAAGAAAGCTGTCAAGCTGTGACAGCTGCTGTCTTTGCTACCCAAACAATCTGTTCTGTGCTAATGGTGACTCGTACCCTCCCATTTATTATACAGCTGTAATGAGCAGTGTCCTCAGAAACACAATCTGGGTTAGTGGATTTACATACTTTGTTGTGTGGGTTCTGCAAAATCAACACCAGCAGAATTAGCAGCTGGTTTGCTACAAAGATTCTGGAAGAGTTGCTTTGTTTCAGAAGTTTTGGTTAATTGTCCAATGGTGAGGAGTCGTCTACTATCCATCCCCGAAGCATCTGTCGAGTTTATACTATGTGTTTGGCACTCGTAAGTATTGGGAACACAAAAGGAAATAGGAATAATGTCCTTTTTCACCCATTCATTTTAATCTGTTAGAGTGCATAGGCATTGTGTTCCAGACAGAAGCTCTCAATTTTTAGTAAATAATAAATGACTTCTTAATTTTCCATTAAAGGATCCAGAAAGTACTAACAGCTAGCATTATTCCACGTATGGATACAGCATGGGAAATGCCACAACATATTAATAATGGTCCTCTCTGAGTATACAACGGGTTATTCCATGAGAAGGGTTACCATCCATAACATAGTAGTGGGTCAGTGTGATCTCAGACACCTGACCTCTCTTCACCTCAGTTGTGAAATGGAAATCATCATAGTACTTAGAGAATTGTCATGAGAGTTAAATGAGTTGGCACATTCAAGTGCTTAGAATAGTTCTGGCATAGAATAAGTGCTCAATCCATGCTAGCTTTTCTCATGTACTTTGTCTTTCATTGGGATGGTATATAATTGGCTAAATTTTAATTTTCTGTAGTGATATGTGCTGGGTCCTCTGTTTAATTTTGAAGATGAGAAAATGACTATGTTCCTGTCACTGTGTACCTCACATCCTACTTGGAGAATCAAACATCAAACAGAAATTATTGTTTTTGAGTTCCTTTCTTGAGCCAGATACTTGCTAAATGCTTTATTTTCATAATATAATTTTTACAACAACTCTACAATGAAGGTGCTATTCCCATTTTACCAGTGAGTAAACAGACCTATAGAGGTCAGAGAACTTGCTCAAAGACTCACACAGAATTTAAATCTCTTCCGAAGCCACGCCGTGCTGCCATGCTAACAGGTGTCAACTGATCTGCAAGATGAGAACACAGTGGAGGGAGGGATTATGTCTTTCTGGAAGGATTTACCTGGGCTTCAAAGGAGAGGTGGTATCCTAGTTGAGATGAAAAGAATATTCTCTCATGATGAAATTAACTGAGCAGAGATCGCCATGTCCACACTGCTTATGGAATTATCTGTGTCTATCTGCAAAATGAGAATATCTGAGTGAGGTGGGACTGGATTTGAATCTAATTTGTCTGCTAAGTAAATTTAGGCAGGTTGCTTAATAGCTCTAACTTCAGCATCTTCATCTGTAAGATAAAAATAAAATAGCACCAGACGCATATGGTTCTTAAATAAGATAATACATTTAAGGAACTTTGCTGTTCCTGATGCAGGGTATGTGCTTAATTTAGATTAATTATCATTCTTGGCATTTGTCTAGGGACTTGATGAGCGAGAAGAAATTGGATTCATGATGCCCGGGGACAGGAGCACGGTTAGGTGACCTCTGTAAAGTCTCTACCAACTCATAGTACTCAGATGATGATTCTTTGTCTTTCTCTTCCCCCTTCATCCTCTTCCTCTTCTTTCTTTTCTTCTTCTCTTAATCCCCTTCTCCTCCTAGAGAAACATATACTTAGTAAACACTAATTAACCGCAGTGACATCACTAAGAGTGCTTCCCTATTCTACCTTCATTATGATTATAATTACGAAGCATATAAAAAGTTTTATATAGATTTTTATATAATTTGTATGGGCAGGAATGTTTAGACTTTTCTTCTATTATTGCCTCCTTGCTATCTATGAATATCAGATTTCATAATATCAAATTACATACCTAGGGATAAGTATCACCTAAAACTCATCTTAATTAAACTAAGGACTCCTTTAATTTTATATCAGGATATTTTACTTTTGTGTGATCATATATAATTGAACATATAATCAAAAAAATAATATGGAAAAAGCCTGACTCTTTGAAAAGAGGGGAATTTCTTTCATTCATCTGTAAATGCCATAAAGTTTTGAATCATATAAGTTACTTAATGAATATTTGTTTCTTAAAACCTGGAGCTTGACACTATGTAATGTCCTGGTATATATTTGGTTTTTTGGACATATGTATATGAAAGGAAGGCATATCAGAGCAGTTCAAATCAATGGTATGTGTTGAGATTCATATACCATATTACTAGAATCCCATAATTCTGGGAAATGTTGTTAAACCTGATTTTTTCCTGTCTGTCATAAAAAGGGAGACAGAACAAATTTCTGTTGCTACTCTTCATACCATACATCCCATATGATAAATGTCTCCTTCTTCACCCTACTCCTATGCCCCACATAAATACTTGTGGGGATCTGCATTCACATTTCCCGCAGCCCTTTCCCTGGGCAGCTATAGAAACAGGACGCTGGGTCTATGGTAAAAGATTCCTCGAAAGAGCTCCAAGTACATCTATAAATACTATCTAGCTTGTCGCTGAATGCAACACATATGTTTTATGGTTGTTACTAAAGTCTCTATTAAATAACATCCAGTTCGGAAAATGGGCATTTTTATAAATTTTTTAAAAATAGCAAATATGATATCCAGCTCAAAATAGTACAGGCATTCTATAAAATCAAATACAAATATACCATGAATGTCTAGAAAATATTATTTAATGATGTCTCCTAGAAAACATTAGAATCTGATAGAATCTTATGGAATCTTCTCTCAAAATGGAGAAGCTTGCTTTTTGATGGCAATCATTCAAGGCTATTTCCTGTCAATTCATCATTCTATGATAAACCTTGCCCTGGTAGAAATTCTAATCTTTCGTAGTTTTACTCATCACATGGAAGTCTATTTACCTTTGGCTTTCAAAAAAAATATTTCCACTATTTTGATAATAAAAATAAGAGCTAAAAGACATAAAAATTAAATGGTTTAATAAAGACTAGGAAGGTATGAAATATACATAGAAGAACTTCCAGATTGTTAATTTCCCTCAAACCAATTAGAAATAGAAATTATTTTTTTCACGTCTCTTGAATTTTTTTATTCCTTTATTATTTACATTCTCTTTTGAAAAGACTAACAAAATTCTTTCTCAGAACTTATGGAAATATATTTCTAAACAAAATATTTAGTTATTTCTGGGTCTACCACAACACTACCACTCTAAGCATTTCTATTCAGAAAATACTTGAGGTATGAAAAATTCATCTATAGTAGTATAATATAGATCATTATATGTACATGATGAAGATTAGGAGCACTTTTAAGATACTGATTAGTTCTATCTTTGATTTAGTTTGTCTTTGAGTTTTTACTTTTTTCTTTTTTTTTAAACATTCTCTGCTTTTATACGATGTTATTTCTCCCAGGACAGGAACCTAAAATATTATTAGTAATCAAGATACCACAGGAGTAGCGTGACTTAGACGATATGAAGGATTTTTAAAGTGCATAGTAACAAACTAGAGACACCAGTTTTTTAAAAGCTCTCTCTCAATCTCGCATGCCTACCTATGACATCAGTTAACACCTTTGCACAGGTGGCTCAAGCATTTGTAACCCATGCCAGCATTCTCTTCTGGGCCCTAGACCTTTCTACTCTTCTTTTTATCTGATATTGATTCTTGGATGTCTCAAGAGCATCTCAAATTCAGTATGCTCCCAAACTGAACTTAGGATTCCCGACGCCCTTCTATCATCAACCGCTTAATTTTTCTTCACTGTCCGTGATAATCCATCCAATTGCACTAGCCAAAAACCCAGGAATAATTTTTCACATTCCCATCTTCCAATCTCCTCATATGCAATCTATAACCAACCCTACGCATTTTGCCTCTTAACTAAGTCTCCCAAATCCTTTCTCATCTTGCATCTCCATCACTGTAACTCTACGTCTGTACCTCGACCTTGATGGCTGCGATATGTTCCTGACTGTTCCTCCCTGTGCTCTCTGGCCCTCCTCCAATATTAAACCCACCCTGCAGCCACAGTGATAGCTTGTTTTATTTGGGGTTTTTTTGGGGGGAGGGAACGGGGATTATTTGTTTCGTTTGGAGCCAGTAATTACTCATGCATAGCTCCTCCTGTTGATACCCTGTTTAAGAGCAGTGGAAACCACATATCTTTTTCTCCTCTGTATCACTGTCTTCAGGTTTTTAATATGCCATGTTCCCCTTAATATCTATCTGGACTGGCTAGTAAGATTTCCACTGTTTTGCTGAGACTCTCTCCCTCTTCCACCATGTAATTAGTCTGAATTCCTTTTTTCTGTTTTCATGCATTCCTTCCTCCTCAATTATGACAGAAACAAGTGTTTTGTATCCCTCCATTTCTTCCTTAACTTCCTGAGCAGACCTGATTCCTTGCTTCTGCCCAGGCCTTTCATAGACTGCCTTTCTATTGTTTGAATCTGCGGGAATATTATTGAGTTGTTTGTCTACCTCCATCCAAGGAGATGCACTATTCTCCTTATAAAAAAGGCTCTCATTTCTTTCTATTTATTAATAAAACCTAAGACTCTTCTATGAATAAAGCCACAATTTGGATCTCAGCAATCAAAAGCCACTTCCAGAACCTATGTAATTAAGAAGCCTGGATCCAACTTGAGACCACAATAGTGGGGAACGACTCTTAAGAGCCCATAGACAAGGCTTGTGTTTCCAAGGTTAGCCCCTTAAGAGTGTCCTATTTCAGTCTTGAGATAAATTCAAAACATAAAAGAGGAACAGAATTTGTGGCAGCCAAACTAGCAGTTTCTACCGGTTTGAGAATTCAGGATCTTTGCAGTTAAAACGATCTGGCCTTCCTTCCTGCAGACCTGGCTGAAAAATACAATAGAGGTATGGAAGATTCCCGTCTCATCTACATTACCAGGCTACATGTGCCAGCAGAGTTCAAAGTTAAGCTCCAGCAGCCTACACATTAAAGCTTAGCTGGTGCCTGCCAAGGCCCCCCAGTGCCGCCTGTGTTTGCCGTAGTTGGCTTGGCTTATTGTTCTAGCATTTTGCTGAGGCCACCCACTGGGCCCACCTGCTCTTTGTTTAAGGTCAGTCATGGCTCGCCTGCTTGTTCAGGCCACTTCTGTTAATATTGATTCTGTTTCTATATATTATTTCTGCTCACCTGTATCATAAAAATCATTCTCCCAGGACAAAGATCCTGGAAAAAGACCCACAAGCTAGTGTGAAAAGCCCGTATGGCCCACACTGAAGACCTACAGCTGCGTTCCTGGTCAGAGCAGTTGGAAGACAGCCACGCAACTATAAAAATTACCCAGAGAGTACCTGTTACTCCAAGTCCAAAACAACCTGGCCCCTCCAAAAACCTCCATCTCTGAATGCTTGTTTTACCCCTTAAATCTCTCTCCTTGTCTATTCCTCAAGGTTTCTGTCCCAGTGCACCAGATTGTACCACTCACGAAAAGTGAACTGATCTTCCAGTTAAAGACACTACTGGAAAACCACAGGCCTCCCTACATGGGCTGTCTGCTTTTGTCAAACTCCTCTAAGGAGTCAGTAAGCAGAATGCTTGTGTCCTGCTGAGAGCTAGCGACCCCAGAGTAAAGGGAGGGAAGTGCTCAATCTATAAATGACCATTCCTCTCCTACACTTACAAATAGCCGCCATTCTTTCTTTTGGGTGAGAGTGAGCAAGTGGGTAGAGAGAAGCCAAATATATTAAAGTAAAATCCCTCCTATGTCCTTGACTTTCCATGAGAACGAACATTTCTCCCAGCTCCTACATTCAGTTAATCCTCTCCCCCAGGACTTTCCATTCCTGTTGAAATTTCCTTAGTTCAGCTCTTGACCTCTGAACTGAACTGAGCCAATTTTCACACTTTTAGACTCAAACTCCTCCCGTCCACCCTACCCACAATATAATTACACAAGATTCAACTTTGTACCACAGAAAAATTACCAACAGTACAAATCATGGGCCTTTGAAATCTCTCAGTGTTAAGAAGTATAAACATTAGATCTACGACTGCCAGAAGACTATAATTATGGAAGAGATGACAAAGAATTCCTGTGGCGTCCACTGATGGCCTGGAGCTCCAGGTGCAGCAAAGGGACAGACTGTTTAGTTATGAAAGTGGTAAAATTGAGCATCTTAGATCAAATTTATGGATGACAAAGAAATAGGTAAAAACACAGGAAACATGTTTATTTACTCTAGTATGGCTGTGCATTAAATTACCACAATAATATACAATTTGATACAAACTCAACTTCAAAGTAATTTAAGTTTTTTGAATTAAATCTTGTTCGAGATACTTTAAAAGACTTATGCAGTTATGTTTATTTCTTAATAAAATACCTTATTAATGAATTCATGAAATTAAATAAATATTCAGAGAATCTTCCCATGACAACACTTAATGGATTGATAGGCAGTTTCACTTATCACTTCATTATTTTCCCCTCATGCATAGACACAGTCTATGAAACAAAAAATAATCTTAAAAAAGCTTTCCCATAAGTCAGCCAACTGTACAGTAGGAAAACCATAATTCATTCATCTATTCACTCATATGACAAAGATTTATTATGTGCAAGGCTTAGTTCTAGCTGCTAAGGCCATAACACAGTAACTGACATGCAGTAAATACTCAGTAAATGTTTGTTATTTACAGAAAAAAGATGATAACTAAGGAATAAACTCTACCTTAGAGACTAAAATGTACAAAGTAGCTAACAACATTATTACTAATAGTGATGCTATAGTAATAATATGTTATATTACTATACAGCTGTATACGTTTTATATATAAATGTTTAATATAATTTGTATAAAATAATAAAATGGTTACACATAATGGCTTTATTATTAATAATACTGCTATCATAGAAATTCAACAATATTAATATCATATATAAATAAGTATCATACTAGTGTATAGATAATTCTTTTCATAAGAGTAAGGCAAAAGGTGAGCTAGGAATTCAAGTACATAGTAAACAAATGCAGTGGTATGGGAGATTATTATATCTATATCCACAGTGGTCAAGTGAGGGCAAGTTAGTAGCTTTTAACAAAAAGTGTATGCAAATATCTACATAATGTTTATGTATATATACACACATGTATGGGTATATAATACAGATATGCATACACAGTTATGCATGTACACATACACACACCACATTCATCAATGGATGGATTACACTGGAAGATTTGGGGAGGATGAATGTTAGCTATTTACATTGCTCTGCCAAATAACCAATCACTTTGAATCAGGGTGGCTGTAGTATTTTGTGATAGCACCTCACCCATTTTCAAACGTTCATTATATGCCAGGCCTTCCTTGTACTCATTCATTATATACAACCTCTCATTGAATTGCTAAAATAAGTCTTTGAGGTCGATTATATCATCCTTGTATCATAGAGATGGGAATTAAAGTCTTAAAATGTCACCATCCTTGCCCAGCATTCCACAACTAGTAACTGCTCATGAGCTAAGATCTTAATTGAATCCTTAATGCAAAACTCTTAACTGCTACACTATATAGATGTCTATATTTAGGAATTTTTCAGATAAAAACTTCCTTTCAAATTTTTGTTTGATCTTTGTCTTTCATATCATCCTTTTTTCACCGAAGGTAAATATTACCTGGGTCAGGGATAAGATTATGTGGAGTCCAAAAATGTAGATCTCAAATAAAGTTATGGTTTCATTCATATACAAATTCTGGTTATTTTTATTCCTCTCTAAGTGAATGTGAATTTTTACAAGAAAATCTTATTACCATCCTAATTATCAATTAACCTGTAATGATTGCCCACTTGATACAGAGCCCTGTACTAAATTTCAAAGATGGAAAATGAATCTGGAGCTATTTGTATTTTTTTAATATGAACCATTTGGCAAAGAAGTAGCATCTAATACTTGTAGAATTGCATTATGCCAAATGGGAAGAGGAATTCTTGTTGATAGAAGCCAATTACTCTTAATGTTTATAAAATGTGAGAATTAGTTTTTAAAAATTGCACAGTTTTGTGTTTAGGATGTGAAAAGCTGAGATCTCAGAAAACCACTTAGCTTTACCTACCCTAGCAGAAAGCTTCTAATCGTCTGACATTGGACTCCCTGTTGAAATGTATAACAAGCCTATAGTCTTTTAAATAAGAGAAGTTAATAATATTTACTTTAATATTTTGAAGTGAGCTTATCTAGTAAATAATAAGCTAAAGAAAGTAAAAATAAAATTTGATGAAAATTGGCGAAAAGCGAAAAAGTGGGCACTGCTTCTTGACATTTACAATTAATTCCACACAAATATTTGTTTAATCAGACAATGTGGTTAATCACCAAGGTGAAAGTGAAAGTTACCACAGTGAATGCTGGTGTAAAAGTTAATAAATTCAGTTCATAATCATTATGCACATGCTAGTTATAATAATTTACTGTCCATACCAAATCTTTATAAGCATTGTAATTAAATATAAAATGCACATTAGAATTATAATGAGTAATTAGGGCAACATAACTAATATGCGTGAAAGTCCCAAAGCTCATTAAAATGTTAAAAGACAAAACCTGTTCTACCTAGTGTTTTTGCATATTTTCTATAGCTAAATGAGTGCCAGTAGAGTCTGTGCCTTGTTTTGCCATTTTTGGTTTTTATGAATTATGCATTTAAAATGCCCTGAAAACATTTGGTTCAGTTACCAAATACAGGCTTCTTTCCACTTTGGAAGAAACAGAGCTGATCCACAGAGACACAATCACACACACACTCACGTTAAAACAGTTTATTTGATGCTATCAGTAGGCCGCCTCGTAGGATTACTTCAGTAAGAAGAACATAAAAGCAAAATGGACCATTATTTCATGGGGCACACAGTGGAATACACTGGGAAGAGCTTGAAGATAATAGACCCAATGAGGAGCATTATCTTGACCCGTCTACACTTTTTTTACTATAGTCATACTTATGTCCTACTATGAATTTCCATTTTAAAAAACAATGAACTCAAATTCTGGCAGAAAACCTATAGTGAGCACTTAACCAAAATGCTAACAGAAGCAGAACATATTGCTTCTAACATTGTTCTGGAACTGTTAATCCTGCATCTTTTATAAACAAACACATAAACTGCTCCTAATATGCCCAGTATACACAGATCAACTTTCTAGTTATAATCATATCTTGCAATTTATACACAAAGTGAATAAATTATTTGGACTCAAAAATGTTTCAGATTCAACTAAATACAAAGATTTCTAGTCAAAATAAATACTCATTTTCTTAACAAGCATATCCATTTATTGGATCAAAATGCAGCCCTATATGGCTAGAATGTATAACTTTTTCAGAGAAATTTTTAGCTTTAGATTAAATTTTAGGTGAAATATGCCCACAAATTATACTATTTCCATATTCTTAGCAAAATTTCTTTATTAAAAAAATTCTTTAAGAAATGTACATTATTAGGAAATGGCATTGATATCAATATTTGCCCATATAATACAAACGTATTTAAATGTCATTTATGTATTACATGAATGTAATAAACCCATCAACAATGAATCAAACTCACTGGAATTTAACTATATTAAATTGAAAAAGCCTGGGTAAATTATAGCAAGATCATAGAATTATAGTATTCTATAGAGATCATTCATTCATTCACCACATTCATTTATTCAACAAACATGTTTAAAGTGTTTACTATGTTCTTCATACCGGACTAGGCCTTAGAGAAACACAGAAGATTATGACACATCATTGGCCTGTTCCCAATTTCACTAGAGCCCTAGGCTTCTCTAAGTCAAGAATCATTTTAATTTATCCTTGACCGCTAGTACTGAGTAAATAAATGAATAAGGGAACAGACAATATCTCAGAATCAATATTGAGTCAGTAGATGGCACATGAACATGGAAAAATATCTCCCAGTTTTCAAATGCATCTTAATCGTGGTAGCTGAAGAAGTGGGGAGGCTTGCTATGATGAGTCCTCATCGGTCTTTCCTGGGTGCTCTAATAACACCTTCCCGACATGCCAGCTTTCCACTGTGCCTGGTTTACATAGCGCTTGCTATCCTTTTGGATTTTATGGCAGCTCTCTTCTCTATGGTATATCTTCAGTCAGATATTTCTTGCAGTCGATTACCCTGAAATCCACAGTTCATTTCAGACACTCCATTTCTTTGGAAAGAAGATAAAACAAACTTTCCTTTTCAAGGTTGACCCATAGAGCTCTCTTCGGCTTTGGTATAGAAGAGACTTTGAGCCTGAATGACTTTGGAAAATTCTACCCACAAGTGATGGGCTGGATAACGCCTTGGCAATATGGACTCCCATCTCCCTCCAAATGTAGGTGGAATATTTCCCAGCCCCACTGATGACAGGCTTGACCATGTGACTGCTTTGACTAACAGGCGTGGCAGATATGACACAAAGTAGACAATGAGTGAGATATAGATGTTGACTGTCATATGTCACTAAGATCTGGTCGTTATTTGTTATACACTGCTTGAATTTTTTCTAGAACTCTGCTGCCTGAGTATATAGCATTTTAATGCCAAGTTATTTACATACATATTGTATATACGTATAAAAATGTAATGCTGAAGTTAACCATTTAGAGGTTACCAGAGGGGAAGCGGGTAGGGGTGGGCGAAAGGGGTGAAGGGGCACATGTGTATGGTGACGGATAAAAACTAGACTATTGGGGGTGAGCACAATGCCATCTATACAGAAACATATATACTATTGTACACCTGAAATTACACAATCTTATAAACCAATATGATCTCCATAAAATAATTTTTAAAAAAACAGAAACAGAATAAAGTTTACAAATGAGAAGGAAGCATTGTGACATGGTTTAATTCATAGTGGTTGTATTAGTTTCCATAACAAAGTACCACAGACGGGGAGGCTTAACCCCACAGAAGTTTATTCTCTCACGGGTCTGGAGGCCAGAAGTCAGAAATCAAGGTGTGGGCAGGGCCACGCTCCCTCTGAAATCTCTGGGAGTGGGTCTTTCCTTGCCTCTCCTGGCTTCTTGTACACCCAGGCGTTCCCTGGCTCGTATGAGCATAACTCCCATCTCTGCCTCTTCCCTCTTCACGTGGCTCCACTCTGTGTGTCTGTGCGTCTTTCTTTGGTGTTCTCTTTGTGTGTCTCTCTGTCTTCGTAGGAGGACTCCAGCCATATTGGATTAGGGGCCCACTCTACTCTAGTATGCCCTTATCTTAACTAATTACGTCTGCAGTGACCCTGTTGGCACAAGTAACCAATAATCATTCTATAGTAGAGAGTTTTATTCAAGTCACACTGAAGACTATGGCCCAGGAGTGCAAAGTGTTCTGAAGGAGAGTGGTTTTCAGCACAGCTATAATATAAATAAATAAATAAATAAAATAAAATAAAGTTAACCATTTAATTTCAAATAGTTTGTTCCAAATCATATTTAAGTACTCTAAAGAATATGTTAAACTTAATTACATATACAAATAAGTATATTTATATGGTATATAATAAATGTATAAAAATTTATTTTTATTGTATATCAATTATTTATTATATATATACATCTATATTCATTTACATAGAAAAGGATGAAAAGACATAAGGTATTATTATATAACAAAACTTACCAAAAACACAAAGGTGCTATATTTGCAGACATTACATTATTCATTTTACAGGCACACAATATCAGGGATTTTAATCATACAGGTTATAATGCTACAGAAATTTTCTACTCAGCAATCGAGAATGACACTATGACATCTTCCTTGGCCTACATCAAAATTTGTCACATTTCTGCAACCACAGAATTGAATGGTTGTCTAGTCTTTATTCATTCCACAACAATAATACAGCCTTCTATTCCTTACTGACTGCCCGCTATGTTCCAAGCCCTGGTCTAGAGACTTGGGATACATCACTGAACAAAGCAAGACTGTTTCCTCATGGATTGTACTTTGCAATGGAGGAAAAGAGACAACCAGGAAATAAAGAAGTAAACATACACTATGTCAGATGGAGATCATTGGTACAGAGATCAATGGGAAGGTTTAGAAGGAAGAGGTTGCAGGGTAAGGGCGTAGGATTATTATCTCATATAGGGGTCCGGGAAGACCTCTTCAATTAGGTGGAATTGGAGCAGGGATTGGAAGGAAAGGAGGATGCATGCAAGACATGAAGATATCTGGGGGATGAGTGTTCCAGACTGAGGAAGTACCAAGTAAAAAGGACCTGAAGTAAGGATACTCTTGTATATGTTCCATGAATATCAAGGAGTCCAGTGTGGCCAGAGCAGATTGGACAAGAGAGAGTGGACAGAAATGTGGTCAGAGAGAGAAAGAGCAGAAGAGTCAGATCATTTCTGGGCTCTGGACCCCGGTAATGAATGTGATTTGTATTCTGAATGAAGGGAAAGCCAGGGCATGGCTGTGTGTAGCGGGGATGGAGGATTTGACTTGTTTGAACAGAAACACCATGGCTGCTATATTGGGAACGGCCTATAGAGGGAGCAGAACCAGGGGGACCAGTTAGGAGATGTAACATTCCAAGGAAGAGGTAGTGGCTTGCAGGAGTATAGTTATAGGATGGTGAGGGGCGACAAGATGCATTTTAAAGGCAGAGCCTGCAAGATTGTAGGGTCTCTCAAGACTTGGAAATGTTTTGTAATGACATTGATGATCTGGTAACAGGAACTTCATCAAATGCACAGATAAGCTTTGCAGGATGAGAGCAGTCAGTAGAGAAGAATCTAGTAATTTTGACTTATGGGGCACTAAATAAGATTGAGATTGAAAGGAGGGTATCAGATGAATTTTGGACATGTATATATTTTTATTTCTGAGCAGAGAGGAAAGAGCCCAAACATTTTTTTTCTTAATAACTTATTCATGTGCTGCTGTTGCTGACACGGAATTTCTTATTTGTCAGTCAGACTTTTCCTTTCTTGACACACCCTTCAGTTGTCAAATTACTTTTGCTGTTAGGCAGAGTTTTCTCATACTACATTTTATTTAATCATTTTAGGAAGGATGCCATTTTTTTTCCTTGTCAAACATTCTTAGTCTCAAATAAAGCCATACTACTGTTTCTTCAAATTACAGTTTTTCTACCACCCCTCCTCCCACATCTTCTGATTTCTTAAGATACATTATTTGTAGATAAACCATCTCTTCTACTTTATGTCTTGTTCTTTTGCTCTTAGTTACTACTTACTGTGTTTGCTCTGTTTTAGCTTTCTTTCTCCATAAATAGAAGTGTCCAAAACAATGTTTTTCAAATGGGAAGAATTATCTCTCAATTCTGCAACTAGTATCACTTCCTATTGTGTTGTTTTTCTCCTTGTTCATGAGTTCATGGCAAGTCTATAGATAAAGCACATGTGTTTCACAGTCATGACCTCTGTTGCTTTACTCTTTGAAACATGCAGAAACACTAAAATAGTACAACCTCCAGGATGCAGATCTGGGCAGACAGCTAATTGCCACCTTAAAATAAATGGAGAGGTAGAAGTGATTTAGTTTAAAGTTCATTTTCTTACTGAGGAATCTGTGCCTATAGTTTTGGAAAACGTCATTCACTTAATATATTTCCAATAGTCTTGCTAGACTTCTAACATTCTCCCTCATGCATTTGAGGGTAGTGGACAGGGAGAAATTAGTAGTTTACAATTGTATTTCTATAATATAAATCTTATTTTTTCTACAATTTCCCTTTTTTTCTAGCTATTCAGAGGCTCTTTCTTTTCTCTTCCTCCAAGACAATGTGTTTGGAAAGTAATTCTTTAGAATATATTAGCAATATGAATTATTCATTTTTCAGAATTAAACAATTTTAATAACTGAATTTTAATCAACTTTTTAAATGTGCTATTTTAAGATTATTGAAGGCCAGGGAAACAAGAAGAAAAAATAAACCATTCAGTCAACTAAGAAAACTGATCCCGTGATTATTCTGCAGAGGGCAGAAGTCACCCCAGCCAAGGCTCTCCAGTGCCTTCAGATTGAGCAGTAGGTCCTTGGAGGAAGCTGGCCCTGAGGCTAGAGAGAAACATGATCTGGTGAGAAATTGGCCTAAGGAAAGATTCCACCAATGCTATCCCCATCTATTACCAAGTACATCTTTATTGCTATCATTTTCTACATTGACTGACTGCAAAAATCTTAAATATATATAAATGTCTAGTTTATTTACATTCTGAGAGATCCATATTAATCTTTGAAAACGTACCTTGACTTAAAACATAACGATAAACTTAATAGAAGCTTAAACAACATCTGACAACTAGAAAACTTTCCCCATGAGAAAAAATTCCCAAGAATATTTTCGTATTTTATAGGTAATCTAAAGAAAGCATCTGAACTCTTCTAATCTTTACTATTTAGGGGTTCACTAAAAGTTAATTTTTATATCAGAAAATTTATGATAGCTTTAATATAAAAAGAATGCATTCAAATGTTTAAGGATTCAGAAGGTTTGTGCTGATGGGCAACTTTTGCTACAAGATCGTACGTGCTGAGAATAGAGATGCCTTTGGAGAATCTCAACTTCACAGCCTTGGAAACTTGTCCAATGTATCCAAATCAATCACATACAGCTATAATTTCAGCATGACTGACAACAGAGAAGAGATCAAATCATGAATAAAATCTAAAGAAAGAAAGTTTGGTGAACAGCGAGGAAAACAGTGAACCATTTAATTCCTATTGATACAGCTGGTGGCCCAATAAATCTCAGACATATTTTACACTGGATGCATCACTGGAGTGAGCATTGCTGACTATAAGGGGACAGCTACTTCAAGATGTAATTTCACTAGTGCTGACCTTTGCCAGAATCATGATATGAATGAATTCTGCCTAAGCACCAGCAAACTCCTCATTATGTTACCCTTTCTCTCCTTACTGGTCTTTTATGTACTTCTCTATGAGTCACAGCTAACCCAATTGCTCATCCTTTAACAGTCTCTAACCGATACACACTCATAATCAACACAGTATCAGATAATTCACACCACAATATAAATGACTAATGGAAGCTTAAGCATATTTAACTCCCTTGAAAGGGTTAAATGCTGTAATAGCACTAAAGTAGAGTTTAGGAAAAGAATCTCTCATGTTGTAGTTTTAAACAATGCACAGATTTTTATTTACAGGTTAGGCGGCCAGTGCAAGAGCCTTCACCAGTCCCTCTAAAATCAGACTTAATATGCAGTTGTATATCTTAGCTCTGAACTTTTTTACAAAATATTTTGCTTTTTGTGCACCTGTACAAACACGAGGAAATCACAGATTAATACACTGCTGTTTTGGATATTGAATGTTTAATAAAACAATTAATGCAAAGTTGACATGTGAAATTCTACTTATCATTATTTCTTGTGAAAGAGAAAATGATCTCATCATATCATCATATGCTTAACTGAATCAATACATTGATCTTGTGTATGCCCTAATATGTAACGCACCTCCACAATTACATCTTTCTAAGAAGGACACCTTTGTGTTCCCTACACTTTTGATGTTCTATCACACTGTTGAACCCAATCCTTTTACTTCTTGGTCAACAATAAATAAGATGAGGTCTACCACAAGTGCCTTTCAGAGAAAATTTCCTTGGTTAACTACACTAAAAAGAGCAGGATATGGCTAGAATTCAGGGAGAGTAAAAAGTGATATGCTAGCCCAGCTTTTAACTAAAGCAATCACATGCTTACAGTACCAAGACAATGACTTTAAAAAAACCAGTTTCCTTTTCTATCAATATCTTATCATGATTTCCTGCTCTTAAAGAGAACATAGCTGTGATGCCCTATTCACTTGTAATAATTCCTGTTTAATAGTAGCTAATGTTTTTATTGACTGCTAACTCAGTGCAAAGCACCAGGGTAAGCACTCTCCACGAAGTGTTTTATGTTGTCTCTGCAGCGATCCCGTGAAGTAGCCATTATTCATTTTACAGATGAGAAAACTGGGATTTAGAAGGGTTGAGTAACTCAGTGAATGTTAGAACTACTTTTTTTTTTTACTGTAAAACAGAGGCTTTTTACTACAATATTTCACCACTGTGCAAATGTTCAAGGTTTTGGGGAAGCTGGAGGTACATTACAAACTAGATTATTTTCATCCCCTGTGAAAACTGACCAAAGCCATAATACAATGTGAAAGTCCTTTATGTCATGCAGATTATGCTTCAACTATATTTTGGTAGTCTAATTTTTTTAGAAGTCTGACTAGTTAAATTCTTTTAAAAAAAATTTTCTCTTAGCAATAATATGGAGTTCTTAGCTTTCTTTAAGATCAAATTAGTCCATAAGGCAAGGGCATATTTGCTTCATGGAAAGGGTTTATTGACCATGAGATCCATTTCTGTGAGATCTATGACAACCTTAGAAAGATTGTCATTATTTCCCACCCTGAGTTGCAACCCATCTTCAAGGAAGAAATTTTTCAACTATCATCATCCTCATCTGTAACAATAGTGTATTGAGCACATGCTATAAGATGTGTTCTCTGGTAGGTACTGGAGACCTTAAGATCTTTTCAAAGACTATCCATTTGGCCAAGCCTACGCTAGCGTATCTCACAAGTTCTAAACTCAAGACCAAGGTCAACATGCTTATTTATCACAGTGTTTTCCTATATAGCTTCTGTAGGGTGGATTTCTTCATGATTTATTTCTCTTTACTATTCCTCACTCTTCTTTATGGTGGTAATTATTTAACATGCCACCTTTATCATTGGCCATCATTTTGAGGGGACGGGCTGGTGGTCAAATTCCTTTTCCATTGGAGTTCTAAAGTTTTATTTCAACTATCTCAATTCACTAAGGCTATTAAAGTAATTCTTGGATTCAATCATTTTTTTGAGAAGACTTTGTGCAAAACCACAGCTCCCACTGAGGATGGCAAAAGAGGAAGAAGGTCTTTGTGGCTATTGTCGTGTAACTAAGAAAACTTGAATTTTGATCAGGTTTGTTGGGTGCCAAGTGCAGAGGTTCTGTTGCTTGCACCTGCAGAGCCTGGAGTTTTGGATGAAGAACCTTTAATTATCTTCATCCTGAAATGACTGGCTAAACAATGAAAGGAAGTAATCCCACTGAGTAAATGAAGAGGGAGGACTCCTCTTTCGTGAACATCTAATCACACAGGTGTTAAATACCCCTTTTTGACCCTTTCTCTGCTGGCTTTTCCCAACATCTGTGCTTTGCTGTCACCCACATCTGTCTAATAACACTCCTTTGAAATTGAGTTTTGTCTCTGTGCAATTGCTTTAGCTTCCAGCCATATACAATCTTACACAAGGGCAGTATGCCCAAATTTCACTAGGGCACACAAATCAGTCTATTCCAAAGGCTGTCATATGCGTGGATCTGAGGAGCCCAGGTAATCACCTTCTCTGCTACTTTGGTGTAACTGAGTAAAGTTACATCTGAGCAGAACAAAAAACTATCTCCATGGACAGAAAAACAGTTCCAGAAACACAAACACATGTAGATGCACACATTTATACTCCGACTTCCTTTAAAATCAGCTTACACTGCTGGGCCAAGGCCAAAATGCAGAGAGCAATGGAGTGTGATGTTAAAAGAAATAAATGGGCTCTGGGAGCAATCACACAGGTTCTGCCATATGATCATCTTTTCAAGGAAGGGCCCAATATGGTTTCTTAAAACGTGGAACATGTTAGTGGAAAATGAGTGTTTTGTATAACTTAGCCAAGTACACTTACAATTCACTGTTATAGCTCCAGTTGGAGATTTAATTAGTCATAATTATTGTGAGGTATATATTTCTAGCAAATAAGTGACCATATCCTTATGATGCAAATAATTAAAGCGTTCTCTTCACATAAAATTCATGAGTACATCATAGCTCATGAGCCTGTTGAACCAGAGAGGACTGTTGACCTGGAAAGTCATGGATCACATAACATAAGATGTAGACTAGACCGTAGACATCTGCTAGTCCAACTGCCCAACATAACCAGAATATGTCCCAAGAAATATTAGGCACACGAGAACTCCAATATAAAACCTTCTGCACTTCTGTGGTCTCATAAGTTTGGAAAACCTCAGTACTACGAGCGATTCATAAGGCATACATGGACAGCACAGTCTGAGATGTGCTCTAGAAAAGAAACCTGCTGGGTATGATCAGACATTTCTGTGACCATAGAATTCTTCTATTTATACAAAGTAATAGGCTTCAGAATTACGTAAACTTGGAATTTCACTAAAAATGTCCTGTCACTGCCAGTTAACTAAAATGAGTTGACTCAGGTCCAATGTGACCACTGATCTATTTAATTAAATTTTCTCTCAATTCCTGCCTTTTCTATGGATTGGCCAATGACTTTCTCATCATCTAAAGATTACTGCAACAGCCTCCTAGCTGTTCTGCCAGTTTCCTCTCCTGCCTCTCTGCAGACCATGTTCCACATAGCAGCCAAAGAATCTTCATAAAATGTTAATCAAGCCATGTCGCTCCACTGCTCAAAATCTCCAAAATGTCATCTCCTTAGGTTAAAACCAAAGGGCTACCAGAACCTCCGGAATCTGAGCCCCAGCTGCCCATGCAGGCTTCTCTTCTGGATTCTTCCTCTCACTTATCTGCTCACACCATGATGGCCATTCTGCTGCTCCTTAAACTTATTAAGCATGTTTCCACCTCGAGCATGCTCTCAATTCAGGGCCTGTGCCTTTTCTGTTTCCTCTTATTTTCATAATTTCCTACAGATAATCACATGATTCCTTTTCTCACATCATTCAATTCTCTGCTCAAATATTGCCTTACCCATAAGGAGCTCTGTGACTGCAACATATAAAAGAACACACTTTGCTATTCCTTTTTCTTTTACTCTGCTCAATTTCCATCTTAGTTTGCATCACTCCTTGGCTATTTATTTACTGTTTGCACACGCGTGTACATGCACACACGCGTGTGCAAACTCAAGAATATTAGCCAGGGGGCCGGCTCCGTGGCCGAGGGGTTAAGTTCGCGAGCTCCGCTGCAGAGGCCCAGGGTTCGGATCCTGGGTGTGGACATAGCACCGTCGTCAGGCTATGTTGAGGCGGCGTCCCACATCCCACAACTAGAAGGACCTGCA